>NC_136692.1:28265014-28303140 GCF_947650265.1 Symphodus melops | reverse complement strand
GGCACGAAGCGTGAGGCTGATGATGTCTGGATAGTTTGTGCAGATCTGGGCCGTCATGTTGTGTCTTGTCATATTCGTATGTATTTAGTGAAGAAATGAAACAGGAACTATGTTGTGACACAGACGATGAAGGTGCTACACTCACACATTCTCTCTTTCTCTTTCTCGTCATGTCGGCTTTAATTTTTTAACTTTTTTCTATGTTGTCAATTAAACCAAGTGATGTTTTGCCGTATTGTCCAGTCATGACTCGCTCGTGTTCTGGGTTATAAAACGGGCTGTGAGTGGAGGAGGAGGCTGCAGTGTGTCGCACACTTCAATCCTCCCATAGCACCCTGGATTTCATTTTTGCCCTGACATCTGATATAAAAATAATAAGAATGAAATGACTATCTGTGGTCAGGCAGGAACCTCCATCATATCAGAGATGGACCACACAACACCGCCAGGACCCAAACAGATTTTTTATCAAAGGCCAATATCAGCACGGAGCATCGGCTCTGTAAGCCCCACGCTCCCTCTCAGAAACTCTTCACAGCGGGGGGGGGGGACGCTTCCTTCCTGTGGGAGGGTTTTTTTTTGGGGGGGGGAGACAGAGTTTTTATTTGACAGCAGTTCCAGTCGAGTAAAGACTTGTAAGAGGGGGTCGGGTACGCTTCGACTTGTTTAAACTCAAACCCTGAAAAACCGCAGGGATTAAACTTCTGTCATTGCAACCTTGTGCTGCTCTGAGGGACACACACACGCACACACACACACACAAGCACACACACACACACACACACACATCCAGCCTCTGCAGAAAACACACACACACACACACACACAACCCCTGCAAATACGATGTGTTTTCCTCAGAGGAGCGAAACTCGTGCAGGGCTTCCACAATGTGCTTGACAATGTGTGTGTGTGTGTGTGTGTTGTGTGTGTGTGTGTGTGTGTGTGTGTGTTGTAAAACTTTGCTGCACCTGTGTAGCAGAGTGGAACTGAGAACAGGCTCCTCGCTGCCTCTCTGTCCACAGGTTTGATGCTTGTAGAGCAGCGGGAGTGAAGGGGCTCGCTCCACACCATTAGGCCGGCTTTGGGTGAGGGGTGTCGGGGGAAGCTCCCTCCATTCTGCCCCTCGCCTCAGTGCTAACCCCCAGCTCGTCCGGGAGCGAGCTCAGGGGCCTGTCCTCGGAGCTGTCACCTGCCAACTGGAGGCCCTTAGTGGGAAGAGCAGAGCAGACTGGAAACACAGGAGCAGGAGCAGAGCGAGGGGTGTGTGTGTGTGTGTGTGTGTGTGTGTGTGTGTGTGTGTTTGTGTGTGTGTATAAAATTGTTCATTAACTTTCTTTTCTTAAAAACTGCTTACTGTTGGTCCAAACCTTTCATTCATGAATGAATTATTTGAAGACATTTACTGACGGACACTAAGCATGCAGCTCATTTCTGAAGAGGAAGTCTTTAACTTATTAAAAAGTCGATTCTCTACTCGCTAAAAAGGATGCAGGCCTCTTTTTTTGGCTCATCAGATAAATAAAAATAAAATAAAAATGTTTATCTGGATTTGTTGAATAAGTGTGGCTTCTATAAAAGAGATGTTTTTCAGCAGATATTATACAAATAAACTATCTTATAGAAAAGTAAAGTGGAGAGAGTGGAGTGTAACATGCAGGAAAGAAGCCATAGCTCGGACTTGAACCCGGGCCGCCCGCTTGGAGGACAGCAGCCTCTGTACTGGGGACGTGACTGAACCTCTAATGACCATCAGAAACCTCTATGTTGATCTGCTTTGTAATGTTATCTTCTTATCAACTTTTATTTAATTCTCAAAAATCCTTCCCTCATTTCCGATGATGTCGAGACAAAAGAAACAATTCACAACTTTTGTAACAATTAAGAACTTACAAAATGTGTTTTTATAATAAACAAGCAAACACAAAATGATTTGAGATAAAAGACTCAAATTGTCTAAAAGACATCTGAGTGTCAGTCCTAATGTTTGGACAAAGCTCCACATGATGCTGAAAGTAGATCCAGAGTGAGCCAGCGTGACGTGAAGCAATAGACGGACAGTGGAGCGAGGACGGTCCGGTCCGGTGGACCCGTTCAGCATAGACGTTGTGTAAGGAAGCGTACGACCAGTAAGAGAGTTATACATAAAAAAGAAAAAGAAAAAGAAACGGGTGTTCATCACGCCACTGTGCCAAAGAAGAGCAGCCAACTTGTATCCACACTGACGCTCTCAGATAACATCCAAACCAAGGAGACGACAGCGGCCATCTTTTTATTTAAGCTGGATGTTTGAGCTGGTTCCGTCCTCTCCTGATGTATCTGTGATGTTGACCTCGTCTTGGTCAGCAGAGACAGGTGACTCCTAAAGTCTGCTGTTCGCCTTCAGAATGAAGCGTCCGCTGCAGGAGTCGAAGAGAACTCTGATTTATTCTCTGGCAGTCATTTTAGCCTTATTACCCGGCGAGTACACAAATGTACATGTGTTGTAATTCATCCAGAACATCCATCTGCTCAACATGAGATTTATGGCTTTAGCACACAAACAGCTGATTATTTACTCCTTGATCTGCAGCTCTTGAATCAAATTGAAATCTCCTCCTGTGGAGATGCTGAATATAAACAGAAGCCGAACGCTTTAAGAACGACGCCGTCTTTGTTGACTTATAATGTTTCTATGCCGGTCTATGGGAAGTTTTTAAGCTGCTTTAAATCTACTCAAACATTGTGATGCGTGCAGTAAAACACGCCTTTGCGACGTGCACATTGATTTTAGGCCTCACGCATTGCATCGTGGTGCGAAGTCTGATTAAAGCTGCGGAACTAATTAAAACTTTTAACTCCAGTATGCATCAGTGGCAGTGCTGCACAGGGTCTCTGGATCAGGACACTTCGGATTTTCATTTGGCATAATAATGCTTCCCAAAAAAAAACAACAACCATGGAAATCAAAACAACATTCACAAGTAAGCCCTCCACACACTTTGCAAACACACAATAATAATTCCAAAAGAGAAAAAGTCACTTTTTATCTTTTGTGTGCAGGGGGAGACTCTCCACAGGGCTTTTGCCTCGTGAAGTACAGTGATAAGAAAATGCCAACGAAATATTGCCTCCTGTTTAATCTAATTTAAATCGCAATATTTATTTTATATTTAACTTCTCTAAGACTAAACGAGACCAGGAGCCCAGTTGACGCCTCACAGCTTGCAGCAGTAATAATTATTACTGTGAGATAGAGCTAAGTCAAGTTAATTTTTACAGCGCAGAATTAAAATGAGTCGCTGAGGGCTCGACAATCTGTACAACAGATGACACCGTCCTCAGAGCTGCCCCCGAGTCAGATAAGAAGACAGTGCATTAAGAACGAGGAGTGAGAGATCTGTGCTCGTCCTGCACCACGGACACTCGTGCAAAGATTTGACCAAGTGCTCGAGATAAGGTTCATAACAAGGAGCAAGTGTAATGAGATAAATACATAAATAATCATTTTTAAAGGAGAATAAATGAAAGAAATGATTCTGACGCTCTGGGTTTGGTTTTTATCTTGGAGCTGTATGCATGTCGCCTCTTTGTCCTTTTTTTTCTTCTCACACACCGAAGAGAAGCAAGCGGAAACTTTTGATTGCTCACACTGTAAACGTGTGAGAGTGTGAACTTGTGTGCCGCAGTGCATTCTGGGACACACTCTGTCCCAACGTAACCCTGCTGAAAGAAGAAGTAAATGAATTCTTTATCAAACAATGTACGTTTATATAATGTGATCATATTTATTTGTTTATATGACTGGATGCAGCTTTTACACTGCAAACATCTCAAAGTGTATTCTTTTAACTTAAAGTCAAATATTTAATTTCACTTTTGATTATAGCACACCGATTTTAATACATTCAAAGATGAAAATAATGCATTGTATTTCTTGTCATGAGGGAACAAAAATATCTGCAAATGTGGAAAATAAAATCGACTTAACTTTGCGGATATTTCAGGATATTTAAATGTAGATTGAAATGTTTAGTATTTACTCAGGACATCCAGGACTCTCTCTTTAAATCTTAGAGGGAAACATGTTTGTGAGCATGTAGAGAGGGAGATCTTTTCACCTGAAGTTAAACAAACACACACTGGATAAGATTTGTGTTTTTGCAGTGAATTTATCATTGGAGTTGCTTTTTTAAAAAAATGAGAAAATTTAGTTTATTTTTGTCGTCAATAAAAAATATTCAAAATATTTTTATTGTCGTTACTATCAGACGATTATTGGGCTCTGTAAAACTGAAAAATAATTACGTCTTTTCTTTTTTATTGCGACATGGAAAAGACAGAATATGAAACCAGTTTGTTGCTTCGCAGTAATTCAAACCACTTGAAGTCGTTTTGATCCAAAGGGGGAGGAGTTTGACCCGTCTCTCCCTCCGTCTTAAATATGTAAAAAAAACATACATACAAACACATACTGTATATACAATATAGACATGACGTAGTCATTAGTGGAAGTAACGAGCTGTGTGGCTTTTTATTGATCCCCTTCGGAAGTCTTGTGTGATTATCATTTTGCGACGTGTTTGATTTTGATTTTTACGTCCTGATCTTTGATTTGAATAAATCATTTTCATTCCTGCACGAAGAAATCACAAACCTCGACAAAACCTTCTTTTATAGAAACTATATTTATGATTTCATAAACATGCCGAGTTAAATCAAAGTGCACGGACCAATAAAATAAGAGTTCATCAAATTTGACGCTGCACTGAAAATGTGAAAAGTATGTTTGTGATCTTTTTTGTTCTTGTTTCCACCATCACTAAAATCAGAGCTTTGCTTCAGTCCGTCTTTGTTTTTCTCCTTCACATCGTCCGTCTGCTCCTCCACACCGGCTGACTTTAACTTTATAAAAACTCTGGATGTTTTTCAGTATTTCTCTCACCAGAACAATCCGCCTCGTCTTCGTTCTACTCGTTTTTAATCCCACCTCACTTTCTCTTTACTGGTGTCACTGGGAGCTTCCTGAGCTGCTGTGGAAGTCTTCCTCAGGATGCGGATCAGTAGATGGCGCTAGAGAGCTGCTGGTGTCAGGACTGTCTCTGCATTACTGTGCCCACACACCCCTCACACACACACACACACACACACACACACACACATGCAGAGTCAGGCTTGTATAGTTTAAGGGCATGTATGCAGAGCTTGTGGGGGTGTGAGGTTACAACCGTAAACATTCACTTTATTTGTGAGAATGTGTGTGTGTGTCTGTGTGTGTGTGTGTGTGTGTGTCACATTTTGAAGCTTGCACGTCTCTTTTTTTTTTTTTTTAAACAGTTTTATTTCTTAAAGCTCCTCCTCTCTCCAGCAAGTTTTCAAACCTTCAAAATCTTGAATCATCATTTTCCCTCAGTGAGCCAGCAGGCGTCCGTCGCCTGCATTTATTCGATTTTTTTTTTTCTTCTAAATTTCAAAGAAGGTAAAATAAATCCATCTAGAAATCATTTAACATTTACTTGCATTCTAGTATTTCTACTCTGAATCTCCAGAAAATAATTTAATTGAAAGAGAAGTGACCTCAGCTGACTCCTCTCTCTCCTCTCCTTCCCTGCAGCTTCCACCGTCTTTCAATCATCCGCTTCTGAAGTGAGGGAGAGGAAAACAGCACATGTAAGTCCATTTGATTTGACTCCTTCGTCTGCATCCTTTCCCTCCTCTCCCTCCTCGCTGCCTTCTACTTCTTCACCTCTGTATCTTTTCTCCATCCGTTCATTCCTCTCTGTTTTCCTTCTTTTCCACACTTTGCTTTCTTCTTTCCTTTTTTTTGGCCTTTTCACATTTTTCTTTCCTCCTCCTCCCTCAAACTCTCCTTTTCCTTCTCTTCTTCCCTCCCTCCTTTCAGTCCTCCTTGTCTGTTGTTCTTATCCTTCCTTCCTTTTGTCCTCCCCTCCTCTATCCTCCCTTCTTACACTGCTTTTCTTTTTCCATCCTGTATCTACCTCCTGCTCCTCCTCCTCTTTCTCCTCGGTCCCTCCTTCCTCTCCTCATCCCCTCCATCCTTCACCCCTCCCGCCCTTCTTTTTTCTCGCATCATGCTGCTTTCCCATAATCCTAAGCTCTGCAGAGGGGTCCGGCACCCTACCCGCTGAACCCGCCCTCCTATTGAGGGTATCAAGGAGTGTGTGTGTGTGTGTGTGCTGGTTTTTTTTGGGGGGGGTGTTTGTGCGTACACACACACTGTGTGAGTTTGTGAGCTGGTGTGTTTTCATGTCCCAGCCTGCAGCAGTGCGTCGTGTTGTTGCCTAGTAAGAGACAATGTCATCACAGCTACACTCTGAGACGTGCGTGTGTGTGTGTGTGTGTGTGTGTGTGTGTGTGTGTGTGTGTGTGCATTTGTGCGTGTGTGTGCGTGCATGTTGAGAGTAAGATGTTCGTCCGTGTGCAGATGTGTGTTGGTGTTAAAAGCATGGTGACTCGTACAGTTTGCAGTGAAACTAAGCGCCTCAGGTGTGAGTGCAGGAAAGTGTAAAAATGGGACATAAAAGTCAAAGATGTGGAAATCAGGACCCTCGGGTGTTAAATGTGAAATGCGAAGAATTGAGAGAAAATAAGTCCTAGAAATAAAATTAATTGAAGAGAAGAGCCGTGCAGACATCATGGAGCTCCAGTTGTGTGGTGAACAGATTGTCACCATCACTGAGACATGACTGAGCTCACATCAACGTGCTCCCGTTTCACCACCATGGATCCATGTCAAAAGAAGGATGCACACGTGTTGGACTCGTCGCAGGTCGCAGCACATGGACACGTCCAACGACACTGTAGTAACTCTGAAGACAAATGAAAACATCTCACAAGAAACCTCACAGCACATCGTCATATTATGGGAGAGTTTTATATCCTGATGTTGCCATAGCAACCATTCATCAACAGCCAAAAAAATATCAAATAACAAAAAAAAGAGAAATGTTGAAAATGAACGAAAATATCTAAAAATGAGACATCAAGGCCAATATGTCCACTGTGTATACACACACACACACACACACACACACACACACACGCGTATCCATGTTGGATGAGTCGACAAAGGCGCCGTTCGGCGAGGCTGTGACTGCGTTTGTTTTCTTGAATTTTGTTCTTCGTGGCGTGCTGCTGAAGAACAGTGGGGTGTGTTTGGGGTGGGTGGGGGGAGTTGCCGAAGTGCAGTGTGTGTGTGTGTGTGTGTGTGTGTGCCAGTCACCCCAGGGTGAGGGGATTAAGTGTGAGCCAATGCAGTAAAGGTTAGCGCTTGGTCTCTCACTGAGGCCTCTATCACACAAATCTGTGAACAGATGAAGACACAGAGCGAGCGAGCGAGCGAGGGAGAGAGAGTTGACATTACTTTGGGCCCTCGGCCCGACAACCCGAGGGAAGACTTTCCACAAAGCTCATCAAGTCGCAGAGGAACTCTTGATAAAACCTGCTCAGATCCTCGAGACCCAACGTAATGAGCTTCACTGCAGAGGAACACGATTCATGGAAACTTCCTGAAATATGAAAAGCAGCCAGGAGATATTTTCTTTTCCTGTTTTCATTGAAACATGGAGGATGTTTTAGGGTTTCTTTTCCTGGAGTTCATCCAGCGTGGCCGACATTTTAGGATATTTTTGTACCTCTTCTCTGTTCTCACAAAATGGCGGATGGGAGGATTGCAATGAAATGAACCACCAAGGAGGTATGAGCGCGTAGCTGAAAGAGTGTGTGTGTGTGTGTGTGTGTGTGTGTGTGTGCAGCTGCTGGCTGCAGCTTCTTTAAGATCCTGCTGATTTTTTGGGATCTTTTTTGTTAAATTCTGATTCAGTACTGAACGTGAGTGTAAACACTGCTTCTCTAATATTTCATGATATTTTTCTCTGAGGTTTAACGAAACACTTAACGAACCTCCTCTAGATTCTCTCCTGTTTTATTTAAGGCTGTGATTCAGATGGAACATTTTCAGTTCTTCAATCAAATGTTAAAAACGGATTCATTAACAGGTGCTGAAGTGAAGGGTCAGATGTGACCCGGGTGTGAAGGGTCAGATGTGACCCGGGTGTGATGGGCTAGATGTGACCCGGGTGTGATGGGCTAGATGTGACCCGGGTGTGATGGGTCAGATGTGATCCGGGTGTGATGGGTCAGATTTGACCCGGGTGTGATGGGTCAGATGTGACCCGGGTGTGAAGGGTCAGATGTGACCCGGGTGTGATGGGTCAGATGTGACCCAGGTGTGATGGGTCAGATGTGACCCGGGTGTGATGGGTCAGATGTGACCCGGGTGTGAAGGGTCAGATGTGACCCGGGTGTGATGGGTCAGATGTGACCCGGGTGTGAAGGGTCAGATGTGACCCGGGTGTGATGGGTCAGATGTGACCTGGGTGTGAAGGGTCAGATGTGACCCGGGTGTGATGGGTCAGATGTGACCCGGGTGTGATGGGTCAGATGTGACCCGGGTGTGAAGGGTCAGATGTGACCCGGGTGTGAAGGGTCAGATGTGATACTCCCTCTTCATCATCGTCTTTCTTTTACTTTAGTGACATTTTCTGATGAGTCAACGCGCTCGCCGCCTTCTGTCACCGGCCAGATTCGCTGGCCGCTCGCTCTGTGCTGGAAGCTTTTGACTATTTCAACATTTTACTGTCATTGTTTAGAGAATTATGACGTTTAATCCTCAGTCCCTGTAAGATCACGCTCACATGCTCATCCAACCAGAAGTCCAAATATTGTTCTTATTTCTCGTCTCTGACAAAAGGCACAACACTCGCTGTCTGTTTCATATTTTATAAAATGTCCATTTAAAAAATTAAAATAAAAAATTGTGTGAAATATTCTAAAAAAAAAAAAAACAACAACACCTGAGACTTCTGCTTATAAATAATCACACTGAAGAACAAACAGGTCACTGTGCCGCTCCATGACTCGACCTCGTCATTTTCACACCAACGCTGCAAAAAGTGGAATCTTATCTTTCACCTCATGGATTTGTCTCATTTATTCAAAGATACATCATGACACACATTCAACGTCTTATTTCGAGATGTTACGAGTGATCAAGGATTCATCAGAATAAAGAAGACAATTGTACTTGATGCTCCGGCAGCTACAGACAGACTTATTTTTCACCTCTCGTGTCTTGAAGTGAGACGTGTATCTGTGGTTGTCGGCTGTTTGTGGCTTCTCTTCAGTGTACTCTGATACTTTGGACTGCTCGATATACACTCAGCACAATTTGAGTTTTGTCATTAAAAGAAGGATTCTGCTCATCAACTTCTACTTTTTTATTTCTCTCTTGAAGGGAAATTAGATCTGATCGACGACAGACATCAGAAATATAAACACAGAAAACTTCCCTCAAAAACAGAAATGTGTATCAAGTTCAGTAAAGTGCCATGAAGTCGCTGATGAATCAAGGTACGATAGAAAGGAGCAGCCTCGATAAACAAGTCGTCTCGTATTTAATGAAGAATCAGCAGAGGACGGTTGAAGCGTCTGAGTGGATAACAGACGCACGCCTTGCTCTGGTGCGTGCTGTAACTGCAGCCAGAGAGACGCAGGTCACCAAACAGGACGGGTCAGGACAGTTTGTTGAGCCCGACTGAAGAGCTCACATCACCTCGCTTACTACTGTGACCAGGTTTGCAATGTTGCCTTCTCCTTCTCCGGACAGAAACCACAACGTGTGTGTGCGTGTGTGTGCGTGTGTGTGCGTGTGTGTGTGTGTGTGTGTGTGTGTGTGTGTGTGTGTGTGTGTGCGTGTGCGTGCGTGTGCGTGTGTGTGTGTGTGTGTGTGTGTGTGATCTGCTCGAGGTGAACGCAGCACACAGCAGCAGCTTGGCTGAGGGTGATGCTGCGTTCACTGACTCAAACCTGGGATGATAATGATCTAAAAATAGCAGCGGACACCAGGAAACACCTGAAACAGGAAGGCGTTTAGGATGAATATATTTTTATATTTCACCTCCTTCTGCGACAGATTTTAAAATAAGACGTAACACATTCTTTAACTGGAGGACGAAACGCTGATGTGAGGACAGTTTAACGGGGATTTTTTTTTTATTTCCAGCAATGCTTTGGACCTTGGTCCCAGAATGTGTCTGTCAGATACTACGTCACCTCATCTATGTCATGGAGGTGTAAAGGGAGAGATTATTGCTGCAGCAGTTACATTCAACTGAAGAAAATCACATAAATCCAGTTTTTTGGGTTTTTTTCGTCGCCAAAATCAAACTTTAAAATTTTCGATTTCAAGCTGAGCGTGATTTGCACCTGAACTTTTTGGAACGATTGTGAAAAAAAGATGAAGCTTGTGAATTATCCAGACTGTGTGATTGAACCGTCACTGACTCGTATAAAGTCTTAGCGTGCAGTGAGACACTTTTTCTTACTCTGTCGAGAAAGTGGAGCGCTGACCTATTTTTTTTCATTTTTTTTTTGCTGTGTTGCATTGCAGTGATTCCAGCAGCCAATCACAGCTCACCCTAAAAAAAAAGGTGGTCTTACTTTTTGAATTCAAATGAAAATGGTGACGATTGCCCTAATGTGCATTTTTTGCCACAATAATCTGCAATTCGACTCGTCTGCTGCGAGCACGCATTAGTGCAAATGTTACCACTGATGGTAGCGTGGACTCATCCTGCTTACAGTAGGACTCCTTTAGATAAACCTGCCGAGACTTGGGCCTTTCAAGCAACGAGGTCAAATGGAAATGCACCTGTATTCATCCTCCATTAACCCCGACGATGTCCCGTAACAGCTGTACACTTTATGCTCGACGACAGCAAAACAGCATCAAACAAATATTTGATGATTTGAAGTTGAAACATCTCATTTCAAACCTAATCCTCCTCTGACATTTTCAGAGTCGGGGAGAAGAGACTTTTGAGTCGAGGAAAAATTCCTGAGTTAAGTAAACGGTTCAATCCTGAACTTAACCTCTCTTCAAAGAAACAAACCGTTATGACCGCGAGATATTTAAGGTGCAGTGAAAAAAAATGGGGCCTGCAAAACTTCAAATCAGCCTCGGTCATCCCAGCCTGTCACAGACTTTGAGGAACAATCCCAGATCCTCCTGACAACAATATAAGCTGCTCATCAAACATTGTTTGGATTTTGAGATACTTTGAATTCAGTTTAAAGCTTGAAAAGCAGCGGTTTACATTTTAACTTTGTTCACCACTGCACGAAGATTTAGGTCATCCAATCACAATCTGGTCTCCACCACACTACAACTGTATGGTGACTTCTCATTCGCTGTTTCAGCTCCCAGACTCTTGAACGCAGCCCTCCCTCTGCTGTGAGATCGGCTGAATGGGTTTTTATATAATCCTCCCTTTTCATCTGCGTGTTTGACTGACTGTGTGTCCAAACTAGTACACTGCAGAAACTCCAATCTTTCCAAGTTTATTTCTTCTTTCAACATGTCATTCCAGCGGTGCACGTGACATGTGCCTCATGTACGGAGGCTATAGTCTCGGGTTCAAGTCTGACCTGTGACTGTCTCTCCCGACGTCCTGTTCGATCCACTGTCCTGTCCAAACAAAGGAAAAAGCCCACCACTAAAAATCTTGAAAAAACACATTTAGATTTAATCTAATCCAAAAACAAACCCAGAAAAAAATCTCCTGCTGGTTTTGTTTTCTGCACATTTAGATTTTTACTTCTCCTCTTGTTTTCATTCTAATTTCTTCTATCGTGCCATGTTGTTGTTGTTGATGTTGTTGTTTTTCTTGTTTTTTGTTGTTGTAGTTGTAAAGAAATTAATAATAAATAATTATTGTCAGTTTTGGTTCTTGACAAAAACCTTTATTGCTTATTTCAAGATGCGTAACGGGTCACGTTTTTCTGAATCTGCAGCGGTTTGTTTATTTCAGTCAGTTTGGATTTTAGTTGTTCTTCTTGTTTTTAATTTATTTGACCTTTATTTCAACAGCTAATTATTATATACCTTGAATTACGATGTTGATCCTGAACTGTCTGGTCAGTGTGGCTCCTATGAAGTGTGAGGAGATGTGAGACTCTCAGAGTAGAACTTATGAAGTCCTGTTCAGAAGCACAAAACCAGCTTTCGCCTTTTTTAACCCTTTGTTTGACTGGAGCCTCGCTGTCCCTGAGTGTTTGCAGCCCTCTCAATAAGTCAACGACTCTGAATGTGAAGCAGAGATGAAATGTGGGTCAGCCGCTTTGGAAGGAAAGTTTCTCTGCAGACATTGAGAACTGCTGTAGCGTTTAAAGAGGCTATGATCTGACCAAACAGAGATATATGAACACGTAAGAACAGTCGAAGACAGACGATAAAAATATTAATGATATGAGGAGGAAAAGTAAGAAGAACTCATATGAATTCATTGTTTCACTGATTCTGTTGTTATAAATATAACATGAATATTACAAAGAAGATGATCACTGGATGATACACACGTACACACGTACATTTCAACAGGAAAAATAAAAAATCAGCTGCATACTGAAAATGGCCTGAGTGGAGAGCGAACATCGCGCTTGGCCTGCAGCGTCTTCAGGTCCGTCCAGCAAATTATCGACTTACCATTGAAGGTTGCTGCAGCCGAGCTGCAGGGGAGATCATGAGATCATATATATGTATATATATATATATATATATATATATATATATATAGTGTATTTGTAATTGATATTTAACTTCTGTTAGTCGGGGTGAATGTTCCTGCAGACAGTGAATGAGTTCTTGACACATCTGGTCCAGTAAAACAGGTTTTTTTTTTATTTAAACGGATTTCTATGATTGAATTGTGAGATGAAGCTGCAGGTGTGACGCCAGCTGTGTTTGTACCTGTTGTGTTTCACCTCTTGTTTCCTGAGGTTAAACTGTGTCAGAGTCTTACTGCAGGCGGGAAAAAGAACCTTGTGAAATGACTCTGTCTTGTTTGAGTTCTTAATAAGTTGCCATGGTGACGTAGCTGCAGAGTGACTTGCTGTTTGAACGTGAAACTGTAAAATAATAGTCATAAAAGTAATAGTTTGGCTCATTACTGGGGTTTAGAGACGGAGCATCTCGGGGTGTGCTATGACAAAAAAAAAACTCTTTGTACGAGAGGAAAGATGAGCACGAGACAGAAACAAACTCAAACTGGGACACATTCATTAGTCTCATTTATTTTATGAGCAACCATTTTGATCAAATCTAACACTGAGAGAACACTTCCTGTCAGTTCAGCACGAGGTGGACGTTAATCCCTCATTATCAGTCAACTGCTTGATATTTTACTGCACACCTAAAAAATGTTGTTTTATTATTATTATTATTTTTTTTTAATTAAAGTTTATTATAATAAATCCAAGGAGTCAAAAACATGTGAGGAAGTTGTTTGTTAAAAGTTTTTTATTCCATATAAAGTTAAAAAAATGACCCCAGTCTGTCAGCATTTGTGTCTTATCGGACGTGTCCATCGTATGACGGCGCTCACTGAACTGTCAGATGATACTGGACCAATACCGGACCAAAGTGTGGAGGTTGGTGTGGTTGCCAGAGAGGTGCCGGGTCACTTTCAGAGTTCTGCAATGAACCGAACCCCCGAGCAAGGCATCGAACCCCAGACAGTGCTGCGACCACACGGGGACTCGGACATCTCTCCGTTAGTGTAGCTCACGTGTGTGTGTCTCAATAACAGAGTGTGAAACCATGATGGCAGCTCAGGGATTAATAAAGTCGACCTGTGTAAAATAAGAATTGTGTCTGAAGGTATCAAATACTGCAGAACTTTTTATTCTGGTGATGATTTTGTTAAATTGACTAAAAAAATCAGATACAAGTGAAAAAAAAAAACGTGAGATTTTTATAATCTAAAAAGCGACCACGAGTAAACTAAAAATGAGCTTAGTGAAAGAATCGCTCGGCAGCGGTGAACACGCAGCCTTTGCTCGAACATGAATCCTCTGTGAATGAAAACATCTGCTTCAGTTGACCAAAGCCAAACGCTCCTGTATGAGAGGATTTACTGCTTTGTTAATTATTCACACTCGCTCACTGTGTGAACCTATTAACACTAATCATACAGAGTGTGCGTTTGTACGTACGGAGACTGTGTGGATGTTTCAAGCTGCTCGTGTGTGTGTGTGAGTCCACCTGCCCACATATCCTTGACCACTGTGTAAGTGAGCCAGCGGGGGGAGTGACTCGCAGCCAAGAGGCCACTCGGCTCCACACATTCAATTCCCTCTTCATTAGCAGTCACATTACTTTAGATTAGCACGGAGTGGACATTTACAGGCAACGCTGACGCCTGTAATTAAAATTAATTTAAAAAGAAAGACACAAAGAGAAGTAATTACTCCAAGTGTTAAAAGGTTTTTTTTTCCCCGGCAACTTGTCTTATCGTTTTATTGCCGCGTTCTTACTGAAAAAATGCAAAAAAGAGAGTGGACTTAGTGGGGAGAGAAATTAAGCGCTAGCGGTCGCTCATTAATGACTTCACCTGATTATTGGGAATGGGAAGTCGCCCGTAAAGGTTGAGTAGTTTACAATGAATTTTTTTAATTAGAGTGGATTTGCTCTGATTGAAATGAAATATAAATGGCTTCTTAAATAGCTTATCGTAACCTCAGTGACTCACAAAGCCTCATCCGCTGGCTGCAAAGTTTTCTCTGACAAACAAGGAAGTAAGGGGATTGAAGGTAGATGGGATTTTAGGACTTTTTGCACAGTAGACTCAAAGTTTGTTGAAAGTTGGGAGCTCTTTCATGAGTAGACGACGTGGAGTCCAACAGCAACTGTTTGTTTCTGTCTTTGTGTGTCAGAGTGTTGTGTACAAGTTCAGGCTCGGCTAACAAAAATACCACAACGTCTCAAACAAGCAGCAACATCTGGGATTGAAAAAAAGAAGCCAATCTGCCAAATCCTGCAGGTAGTCGAAGGTCCGCTTGAGGCTGGCACCACGAGGTCACGTACACTCAGCAGAAATGAACATTCTGGTTCAAAAAACCAAACAGGTCTTTTGTTTGCTCATCTGTTTGGATTTTATGAACAACATGAGTTATCCATAGTGAGAGATGACCGTTTGTCAGGAGGCTTAAAACCTGCCTCGTTGCTGCTGCCGATGAGCCTCCAGAGCCCCCCGCAGGAAAAGACGGGTGACGTCGCTCACACTGTGTCCGTTAATATTTACAGTCTCTGATCTCAAATCGATGTCTTCTTTTAACTGAAGACTTTTTTCCCTTTTAAAAGTGGGATCATCTGACGTAAAGGATCTGGACTTTTAAATGCCAAAGTGACGGAGACACTTCAGATAACTGAGGCCTGCTGCAGTACCAGCGGGAGACACCAGGGGGAGCAACAGAGATCATCAGAACAAAGTGGCTCAAAAATAGATCAAGTTAAGCAACAACTGAGGCGTTGTTATGATTCCAGTTTTAAGATACAAATGAAGCATTTTACCGGAGTAAGATTTCCAACCAAGATTGATGACGATCTTTTATCGGTTCCGTTCAGCCTGCCTAAATTCTCCTCTGTGTTCTTTGTGTTCTTTAAATAAACATCAAGGGAAGGTGTGCACAAATAGTTGAAACGGTTAATTTGTCGTACCAGAGAAAGCAGGAAGAGAACGAGGATGCAGAGAGCAGCTCAACAGATCGTTCTTTTTGCAGCTCTGTTAACAGAGCCTTGTTTGCATAATCCTGTTTTTAATTATCATCCACAGAAAAACACATCTAAGATCTAAAGCTAAACTTTTCTATACTTGAGAATTAAATCTATTCCAGGTTTGATTGAGTAGTTAAGATACTTTATTGAATTACACCACAAAATAGCAAAACGAAAAAAAAAAAACCCAAAAACAACAATGCAGGAACTTGATCTCTTTATCATGTGGAAGTATTTACAAGTTAAACATCTTTGTCCTTCACTAAAACATTTGGAGGGGAGGCTCAGTTGGTCGAGTCGTCGTCTCTCAACTGAAGCGTCGGGGATCGATCCCCAGCTCCTGCAGCACCGTGTCTGATGTGTCCTTGAGCAAGACATTGAACCATGAATTGAGTTCCTCCGGCTGCTTCAGCAGCGTAACATGAATGTGATGGTCTCTCTACTTAACAGTCTCTGTCATCAGTGTGTGAATGTGTAGGTGTGACCTGCGCTGTGAAAACGTTTGAGTAGTCAGAAGACTGGAAAAATCCAATGTAAGCTCAAGTCAATTCACCGTTGAAGTTGGAGTGGGGTCAAAGGTGAGGACACGTGAAGAATGATGACATTTTCTGCATTTCACATACAAACCCCTCACAAGGCATGTGATCTGTCTGAAATATCTATAATCTATATATATATAAATATAATATATTCTGTGTCAGATAAGTTCTGAAACCTCCTCACATCCATACAACTCAAAGGATGTGTGAAGAGAAGTATAAGTTGTGTGCACACTGAAGGTGCACACAGGTTACGGTGGTGCTGTGAAACAGTGGGCTGCCTTACAGGGGAGATATTGTGATCATGAAGGTGGCTCACCAACAGGGAGGGTGAGACGGGGCACTTCTGGATGTGCTGACCTCTGCCTCCGAGTGTTGAAAACTTCGAGGAATGTTTTGTTTTCCAAACTGGAGGGTGCCAGCGTTCTCCCCGTGTGCTGTTTTCTTCTGTTGTGTCACGTCACCTTTGTTACCATCATAACAATTCTGGAAACTGCAGGCTAGTGACAGTGACAATGCAAAGGGCATAGACATCAACAAGTCAATGAAAACTTAAAAATCAGAATGCACAAGTGACTTCTCCTGCAGCATTTATGCCAAGACATGGCCTGTATGACTTTCCTGCTTTTTCACCTTCCAGTCTCTTTGCTTGATGTGAAACAACAATCGATGCTGAAATCAAAGCCGACGGATTGAGACGCGTGTCGAGCTCAGTCAGACTGCACACGTGATTAATGTTGATATCAAAGGGATGAAATGCTTGTGGTTAATAATGTACATCTTACAAGTAGGAATACAATTATACACGTTTGTCAGTGCATTGTTACTTGTGTAAATAAATAATAGATAATGTAACTAAACAGGAGCAGTGTTCATGAAAGAGCTAAAAATGAGTTGATGGGAGCGGGCCCTGTTTTGATTTGGGAGGATGAGCTGTCATTTATATGGAAATCTAACCCGCACTATTACAGCTCTCATTTAAGAGTCAACAAACTCAAAGTCATCTTTATTGTCAATTATTCAACATGTGCTGGACATACAAACTGAACCACAGTGTGTAAACTAACCTTAACAAGATTTAAAAAATATATACAAAATATAAAAGGAATACAAAAAAAGAAAAATACAGATTTAAAAAATAACACAAAATAACTTTTGTAAAAAAATAATTAAAACTCACTTTTTAAGACACATGTTGTGTCTTAAGGTAAGATCACGGCTGCACTCACCCAACATCCCAACAAGTTCTGCAGAAACTTTCCAAAGCTCCCTCTTTTCGGCGGACTGCCCCTTTAAGTATCCGCCCCCCTGCAGGAAATTCCACCTGATAAAAATCTGTTTAGCACCGGTTCTTTTAAAGACAAGCCACTCGACTCTCACTGTGCACCACATCTTAACCGACCCCTTCTCCTCCCCCCGAAATGTCCCCCTCTGTGAGGTGTTAGCACCGCAGCACACACTCTCTGCTCCCTTTAATGTGTGTGTGTGCGTGTGTGTGTGATAGATGAATCCATCTTGTGAAAAAAAGCCTCGTCCAAACCCTGCTGTCCACAATCCACTGCTCATGCCACTCTATCAGCGAGTACACACACAGCCTCTGACTGCGCAGCCTGCTCTGTGTAGATAAGCAGTGCAGTTGTGTAGTCAGTGAAGTATACCTGCAACCAGAGAGAGAGAGAGAGATTGATATGTACATATATATTTACTCAGAGGGAAGAAAGAGAGGGACGAGCGGGGACAAAGAGGAAGAAGAAAGAGAGAAAGGTGCTCCTGATGTTATCTCTAAGTGAATATTTACTTCTCAGTGTGAAATATTCGCCTGCTGCTTCTCAGTGTGACACACACACACACACACACACACACACTATCTCTCTACTTGCTTACTGCCAGGAGCCACTTGAATGTGTGTGTATTTACAGTTGATTTTCGGTTGATTTTACAACCTTTTTTTGATTAATCAAAGCATATTTGATCACGCTGGAAGTCCTAATCTCGCCCAGTGCGGTGTGAAAACATTAGGAAAAGATTAGTTTTTCATCAGGAAGCAATCAAGCACGGAGCTGGCTCTTTGTAGATGAAGCAGGGGAAGCTACAGGTACAAATCAGCCTTTGGCAGGGACAGTTTAAACACTGATCACGATTTGATATAAAGGGAGGGTGCAGGAGCCCAACACATGTATCTGCCAAGTCACTTTTCATGGTGGAGATTTTTTTTTTTTTTTTTCATGTAAGTTGACATTCTCTCGGACGCCCCAAAAAGTGGCGTCAAAGACTTCAGCAATTCTTTTCAGGTACAGGGATCAAAGAGGTCATCAGGTTTTCAGGAACAGGCCACGCTGGGAAGTTTCATTTTCAAAATGTTATCTGGCTCTGACGGTCCGATTCAAATCAACGGGATGTAACGTGATACAGTAATAATTATTTCCCGACCGAGCAATCCAATAACAATTAGATGATACAAACACAGCAGTTTCTGCCATTCACTTCAGTTTGCTCACATTTCACTGCCTCTATATGCTGAGATACTCATGATAATTTAACATCCATTAACAAAGGCCTGAACAATGTGGCATTGTTGAAGCTGATATAAATATGGAGGGAGTGAAATACTGATATAATGTGTTTCATATATTTCAGATGTGTCTGAAATCAATCCACAAAGTCAGGCTGAAAAAACACTGCCAGCTTCTAATTATTAATTATTTGTTGTTGTTGTTTTTTAGAAGAGAGGCAACATTGCTGAATCAATCATCACTTTTCAGCTTCAAATCATCAAACTTGTATTTCTTGAGCTTTTGGTTTGTGAGAGTCAGAGATAAATGAACATCTCTGTAAGGATGACATTGAAGAAAGAACACAATGATTGGTATTCATGGGACAGTAATTGTTCAGAGAAAACTCAGTTTGTCACTAATAAAGGGTTTTCTTCTTTTTGAAGTTACATGACATTTTAAGAAAGTGAGGGGATAACAAGGACACTACATATATTTCCACCTTGTATTCTTTTTACAAAAACGTGTTCAAATGGAAAAAAAAAAAAAAAAAGAATAATGAGAGTAAAAATGTGCACCAGATATTTTCTTTTGTTACGCATTAGCCTATTTTGGATTTGACGGGTAACTAAAACAGATTTTTTTCTGGCGTCCGTTGGTATAGCGTCGGGTAACATGGACAGAGAAGAAGAGCTGGAACACTTGTCGGAGAGAAACATCAATGAATGAAGAATGAATTTCACCTGACAGTTGTGGAAGTCAGCTCTAATATTCTTGCACTTACAGCTTTTTAAAAGTGCCTCGTTCTGATGATTTTAGCAGGTTCACGGTGACAGCACACACTGTTGAGTCGGAGGGAAAGGAGACCTATCACAGCTGAAATATCATGAATTCAATACAGGAAAGTTGTTCCTAAAGCTGCTTTGACTTTGACAGCTGGACATTGATCTTATATGATAGAGAATGTGAAGGTTACATTTGATAACATGTCAGCAAATCGTCCGGATATGTCTTCACTTAAAGGGACACGTCACCCGTTGACACATGGATCTGTATTGACATTGGTTCTTATATGTAGTATAAGTATAACATTTTCGGCTTATGTGGATGAAAGACAACAACTCCCAGAATGCACAGAACCACAGGCCACGCCCACTGAAGCTGGGGTGCTCGACAACCCATGCGTCTGTTTCCTCAACTGATTCCGAGATTTCTTCCGGAAGGAATTGGATTCTTGAAAATTCCTGAAATTTCAGAAATCGGACCGCCGCCGACAGGCAGGCCTTGTGCCTCAGCTGCAGCAGCCGCCTCTCGTTCCTCACTGCTTGATGCTGAGTCGAGCTTTGATATTGTCGAACCAAAAATAGTGAAAAAAGTGTGTTCGCAGTTTTCTCCACAGAGCCTGTTAGCATAGCTTCCGAGCAAGATGGACGGTGCTTTTAGATTCTGGCAGTGAGGTCCCGCCCACTGATCTGTAATAGGTCTGTAGCTTCAGTGGTCCAAAACATGAAAAAGGAGCGACGAGCATGTCAGGGGAAAATGATGCAAGAGGAACTGGAACATCTCTATAGATGTTTGTAATGTTGTCATGTTTATAAGCCCTGAGTCGCTGATAAAATAAGATTTGATTTTATTCAGTATCATGACTTCATTGTCACCTGTGTTATTATATGCCTTTAAGGATCTGAGTAGTTTTAATGTTTGAAGGCCTTTAGGAAAGTGATGTGACTAATTGTTGCTTGTTTCAGAAACTTCTCTGGGAAACTGAAACATACCAGAGGTTCATGTGTGAAAACAATGAGTGATTAGAAATAAAAGCATCAATTACTGTTTTGTTCAAAATGCATTATTCTTATGATTAAGAGCTGAATAAAAATCACCTTTAATTTGTTTCTATCATCCATGTGTTTATCTAGAAATTCATTAACTATGAGCAAAATGTTCCAGAACCAGTGTCGGGCCGTCGTCAGTCATCGTCATCTTCATCGTCCCTGTGATAAAGTGACAGACGCAGCAGACGCTCTGAGTGAGGGAAAGTTATCTCTCAAGGTCAGCCGTGTTAAACAGAGGCAGGGGAAAAAGTGCTGATGCATCCCTCTGAAAGGGAAACAGGCCGAACCTAATGCAGACTGCCGGCTTTTTGTTTACTGATGTTTTGATTAAAATTCATGGAAACAAACAAAGCAACAAGGAGCCGGCTTTGAACGGCGCCTGCAGCAAAGCCTGTTCTCCAGCACCTCCAATATCCTAAGATAATAGATCTGATTCTCGATTCATTTTACCATGTTGTCTTTGTGTGTATGTGTGTGTGTGTGTTTGGTTGGTTGGACGACCTCTTTCAAAGCACTGTTATTATCTATTTATGTGCTTGTGTCAGACAGAGCTGTGCGTGAGCGTCTACATCGGTATCGTTTGGTTTGTACTGAGTGTAAATGAATAATGCCTCCATGTTTTTGTGTCTTATCGAATGTCCTTGCCTGTTTAAAAAGGTCTGGACTTAATAAGAAGTGCACACAGTCATGTACAACTAGATCACACACCACCTACTTTTTCTCTTTTGACAACCATGCAATTTTTGCAAACACTCAAAATGAATATGTATGTCCAAAGTCACAATTCAAAATACTTACATTTTACAGTTTATACAGTTTGCTTGCATTTTTGCAACACAGCCCAAATTGTGGATTTTAACAACAGACTTTAAATAAACATGTTTGAAGGCTCAGTTAGAGGCAGGGTTGGTATTTCTTGAAAACTAGCATGATTTTGAAAGTAGCATCCTCTCCGTTGTCCGTATCCACAAACCCCCTCCCCTCTGTGCTCCCTCAAAAGCTACACCCCTCGCTTACTTATTGGTCCAGAAGTGGATTTCAGCTCATGCTTTGAGTGTGAGCTTGTGCATGTGTGGGGTAGAGAGGCTCGATCTGGTTTATAAAAACGTGTACTGGTCAAAGTTTTTTTTTTTTTTTTTTTTTACAACTGCTACAGATGACAGATTTTCTTTGTTCCTTTTTTAGAGCACATGAATTATTAATTACTGTCAGGACCTAAAGACAATTTTAACCAAAATCTTAAAAAGTGAATCTTGAGAAAATTACCCACCCTGCCTTTAAGTCGACCATTTGTTAACTTAAGGGTGTGCTTTCAGCCCATCCATGACCGTCGCCATGTTGGAAATGTTCTCTCAATCCATCTCTCTGTTGACCTAACCGAACTGTCGACAGTTACTGTGTGGCCGCATGAACAACTATTTACCTTCTTGAAATTAAAACTGGACGAGGTATCAAAGCACATCAGGTAAGACTTTAGACCAATTTTGTTTTTTGAATCAGGCTACAAATGCTACTATAAGAAATTTAGCACTTTTGTATGTGACTTGTGAGGCTTCTGCAGCCAGCCTCAAGTGGACAATCCAGGAACTGCAGTTTTTTACACTTAGGTATTGGTGTAGTTTTTCAACACAGGAGGATACTGCTTGATTTTAACACTTTCACGTGACAAGGCAAGTTACCAATCACAGTGTAGATTGGCCACGCCTCACAATGCAATAAGTGCCTCTGTTTCTATGTTTTGTTCTGCCCCTAGTGGCAACATATTGCAAGATGCATCTTTACATTAGAGCCCATCAACCTGTAGCGATACACAATTGAATTACAAAACATTTTGAAAAGTATGACTCTAGAGCTGAAACGATTCCTCGAATAACTCGAATAATTCGATTACAAAAATTCATCGAGGAATTTTCGCTGCCTCGAGGCTTCGTTAAGTTTTTTGTTTTTTTTGCGTCATCAAAACTTTGGTATGAGTATAAAACACGTTTAATGTAGCTGCAGCTACCTGCTCCTCTCTTACACGCAGACACTTCAGCGCTAGCACGCACACACACGCATACGCGAGCGCGGCGTGCCACTTTTAACTTTTAGTCAGCACACAGTTGATCCGTGATCCAGACGACCCAGTCGGGATCACGTGATCCGGTCAAACGGTCGACTTTTCTCCGTTCACTCTCTCCGTGTTTGCAGCTAACATAACGATAGCAACGTCCTCTCACAGTCTCTGTCATAGACACGTCTATGGTCTCTGTAGTCTGACAGAGATACACTTTTAACAATATACAGGCTGATAATATGAAATGTCTAATGTCTTCAAAGCTAAATCAAGACATGTTTGTGGAATAATAATTTAGCAAATATATATTTAAAGTTTCTCAATTTCCTTATCGGACATAATGATTGATTCTGTGATTGATTTAACAGAACATAATGCTTTCTCAATTAAATGTACTGTAACAGATGTGTAGGCTACACAAAACACTATTTGCTATTTCAGCCATTAAAACGTGTTTGGCCTGTATGTTTAATTTACCTGCCGTCTTGACCAGTGAATCAGAAAGTGAATTTGGGACCCTGTCAGTAATATGGTGAGCATCATCAGCAGCTGTAGAGCAGAGGTGGTTGGCTGTAACAAGCAGGCGTTTCCATGGTAACTGCAAAGAAGCAGGTTTGTAGGGACGACCCAAGACGAGTTAAACCTTAATTAAGCAAAAGTATGATTTATTAGATTACTCGATTAATCGACGGGATATTCGATAGAATACTCGATTACTAAAATATTCGATAGCTGCAGCTCTATATGACTCAGTAGGATCGTTTTTGACCTAAAATCCAGAGTTGGTAATTAAATCTCTGAGGGAAATACACAAAGATCCATCTTCTCATCTCTAGCTTGTTATGATACAACACTCTGCAGTAGCTTACAAATCATGTGTCAGATTTTCCCATGTGGATTCACGACAGAGACCTCCTTTAACTGTCGGGTGTTTCTTCTTTTTATTTTCATCCCTGAGCAGCTTTTCACTTGTCTTTCTTTTGTCTTCAACATAACACTCTTCAAAAGTCTAATTGTACAGTTTCTCTTTGTCAGTCTCGTCCCTCGAGGTTTGATGAATTCATCCCCTAAACTGGATCAAACAGTGAAGTTGAAAGTAGTTCTGTTTAATTCAGTTCTCAGCTGTGACATGAAAGAAAAGGAGGACAAATAACATTTGATTTTTTTACACTGTAAATGAGCGCTCATTTCTGTGGTTTTGTATGGTTGCTGAGTTAGCAATAAACTTGTGAATGAGCCATGTAAGCACAGGACAAATGTGTCTTTCTTCTTATGGATTTTTCTGGACCCTCTAAAATGCCATCTTCAGGTATATCTTTCGGTTGTGTTTGTATTGTGCATTTAAACATCAGTAAAAAGAAAAAAAAAATCTGATAACTACTGACACATGGAAACTAGACATCAAACTTTCTTCTGCAGAAAGTTATTTTCTGAATAGTTCTTTGTGATAATTAAGGGACTAAAATAGATGCAAAAAACATTTCCACTGAACAACTGAAGAAAAGACAATATGAGCTGAAAATGTCATCACGCACCTCTGTTCTGCATCTGAGGCGTCGATGCATCAGTTGACTGCATCCAAAACTCAATCAAAACTAATTTCACACATAATTACCCATATCATTACAAAGACAATGTGAGGAGGTGCACGGAGGTCGGTGAGATAAAAAATGGAAGCAGCCACTGAACATCTCGAGCAGAAATCAAGAAAAAGATGAAGTTACAGAAGTGCTCCAACAAATATGTTTCATGTTATATCATTTAAAATGACACAGACTGTTGAAATAGATGTGATTTAAAAAAAACACAAAACAACACTCAAATTAAACTGCAGGATTGGTTGTGTTGTATTCATTTCACACATACATTAAATTCAATGTTACAGGAATGTTGATCATCACGTAGAGCTGCAAAGTGCTCGGTCACACCAAGTAGTGACACAGCAGAACTTCTTTATGTAAACTATATGTTGTTTAAAAACACATCTTACATCTTCAGCTTCGATAGATTATCTGTTACTGACAGGAATTAGAAATTAGATTTCCAGGCCAGCACTCAGCTAGCTTACGTTTAAGTGGTCGAGTGTAGCAACGACTCTTGTCTCTTAATTAGCTGCCAGCCTTCCTTTTGTGGTCAACAACCTCTTTTTCACCACATCCGTTTTATTTTTGACTCTCCAAATCTTGAGTTTATGTCGTCTTATTGAGTCTCTAAAACTGAGAAGCTAAGGTTCAGCAAAGTTTCCACATCAACATTATTTTCGGACCCCAGTGCCCCCTGGTGTTTACGGTTGTCATGATTTGAGAAGCAAATTGTACTGGTTTCCATAACGAGGAGAATAATATTGATTTGAAAGTTTTACTTAGTTTGTCATGGGGCTGTCAGGTTTACATTATCAGGCCATCAGTACTAATGTCTAAGCTGTACTGCAGCCGCTCCTCGCTAGTTGTAGTTGTAGTCGTAGACTGTCTGTAGGTCTGGGTAATAGGTCTTCTCTTCTGGCACTACTACTCAGATGTAAACAAAAACCATGGATTGATATTACAATTCATAAGAGACGCAAGTCTGGTAGTATTGTGATGTTAAAAATGGAGAAAGAGTCGTAGGCCGTGTGAGGTTAAGGAAGGATTAAGGAAGAGTCGGCTGTTGTTGGTTTGGGGCTTGTCACAGCTGTCAGAGAGAGTTGGTTTCCCTCCGGTCGTAGGGTGTTGTTGGAGGCTTTATTCGATGATTCAACATGTACATTTGAGACCAGTTGGTGAGAGAAATCACTCTGATTGGCGTCTCCGAGCACAAGAAGTAAAACGGAAAACGAAGACACGATGACGTGCACAGAAGTCTCTTCTCATGTTCTCATGACGTATTGATCAGTAAAGTGTATAAACCAGGCTATTTGTATATATTGAATAAATGCCTCTTGCACATATGCTGGCACTTCTTGGAAGTAGCCTGCTATCAGTTTGGTGTGTGCAGCGCAACTTTTCAGCCCGGCAGTGGCGGTTTAAAACACGAAGCAGCAGTCGATTTGTCTTTTGCTTAGTTTTTGACTCTACAGCCAAAAGTTGTCAATCTCTCCCCTTCCTTTCTTTCCTTCTGTGACAGTCAGAGGTAGTGTTAGAATCAGCTTTAGTTTCCTTCCTCCTGATTCAGCCCATCCTGGGACATGTCTTTAATTGAGTATGCAGTCTTCCCGTCTGTGAGCGCTCGTGTCAGCACAACCCTGTCAGTGTTCCTGGACCACTTTTTTATAAAGCAGCAGTCTTTCTGTATCAATATTGGTTCTGGATGACGGCGGGACAGCTGCAGATTTAACATGTTGAATTTTTTTCTGACTCTAATCTAATGCAAATGTAATGCTAATGTGGCAGCGCTGGTGAGCCTAGAGGGACTCAGAAGGTTTGATGCTGTCATAGCTTTTCTTTTTTTTTAAAGTGCCAGTCTGGATGAGGCTGTTCTTACTTTTATCTGAATGACATTAATGTTCCCTACATGGTCCATTAGAATCCATTAAAAGTGCTTTATTAATTTTGTATGTATTTATCATAACATAACATTTTTGAACCTCCAAACTAAACATGCTATAAATGTTTAGGCTACAAACCAGAGTGTTACTTCATAAATTAAAGTTTAAACTACGCCATGATTCGTAAAAGTGGAGCATAATGTTTTGAGTTTTAAAAACTGCCTCTCTACCTGTGATAACAGCAGCCCATACTGTATAATGATGCACCTCCATTTAAGAGAGAGAAGGGTATTTGGCACACAAATATGACTAATTATTCACAGACTGAAATTTGGCACGTACATGTGCTAATTATGAGTGCTTTTAGCTATAACACTATCAGAGAATTTGCATAATGTCTCCCTAGTGGCCATTTTTAGAATGGCTGCCACCACTACTGCAGGGTCTGAGCGGTCTAGTTCAAAATGACCGTAATTAAACTTCAGGAAAAGTAATCCCCATGATGAGTGAATATGAGGACGAAAAGAGAGAGGAAATATATTATTTTCAAATTTATGGCTATTATTAAAGTAATGTCACATAACACTCCGAATTTAACTTCTACAATGAGCACGGCCCAATAAATGAGATTAACGAGGTTTCATGATAGAGACGGATTAATTGTCAATTCATCACAGAAATCGTTCACATTATTGACCACGTTCAATTAAGTGCCACAACAAAGGTCTTAATTATCACTCAATGAACACACGACATGTTTCAACAGAACAGAACAAGCTAATTATGGGATTGCAGGCAGACAAATGACATGTGATTCAAATCTTACCAGTTTATCAGTTTAATCCTCCAGGAAATTCTGCCAAATGTTACAGATATTCCAGCAAATGATTATTATTTAAAATGACAAAAGGCTAAGAGGCTTTAGATACAGGAGCCAGTGCAAAGCAAAAAAGCCGAGTAGCACTAGAGCTCGACCGATTAATTAGCCGGCCGATATTAGCATATCAAATGAATGTCTGCTCATTTGAAGCAGATCTGTGCAGATATTAGTAGATGCATTCACCAGTTCAATAAGGTTTCCTTGTATTACACTAGCAGTTCTCTTTGTCCAGCAGAGTGTGCTTAAATGGCTTCCTTTTCATTATGTGTTGTTTCTTTCCAGTTGAGCGACGCTCTTGTCTTCATTATATATCTTTACCACACGCGCATGATTACAGTACTAAATGTGTGTTTCTATCTCTAAACATCAGACATGCAGCGAAGAAAGATATCAGTGTAAGATTATTTTTTTTTTACCCATATTGGTATCAGGCCCAAAAATCCCATATCTTTGGGCCCAATTCCCCCTTTGGACAAAACTAAGCAAAGTCCAGATTTTTCGATGCTCCAAAGATTATTTTATGGATTTTTCTTTGGTTTGAGAAGTGTTGAAAGTGACCCAAGTGCTTGAACAAATGTTCAGGCTACACGGACTGGAATACATGAATATTAATTTTTTTAGTATTTATAATTTGATCTCCTGTTGTATAGGGCGAACCACAAGGTCAGCTGCTCATGCACTCTGGTGAAATGATAGCCGGTTGGTAAGTAAGTCGGCTGAAAAGGCAGCACAATCGTTGCAAATCCCACCTCTGACATTTAGAGCCCATGTAAAAATAAATCCAGCCTGTTGTTCACCATGTTTGTTCACACTAGGGACACGTTGAACGGTGAGAGGTTTAGTGGGTTTGCTGTTTGTAGAGTTAGGATTCCAGTTGTTGGTGATTTGATCTGTGAGTTTGCGGTGTACTTTTTTGTCATATTGTTGCACTCTAAAGAAATATTGCTGTTTAATCTGAGTGGTCCCTCCAACTTTTTCAACATCTGCACTCTCTCTCTGATTTTCTGTTTTGTACAGACAGATGACCGTGATGAAGGCCTCAAGCCGAAACGAAACAAACTAATATAGATGATAAAAAATGATGTACATACTGCAAGTGTTGCCGGAGCTTTTTAACCTCTCCTCTGTCCCGCCCACAATAAAGGTCATCAGTCATCAACACTTCTGTTTGAGATCCAAAGCTGGTTCTTAGTTCTTACGGCCAGTCTTAAGAGAGTCTTTTTACAATCACCTCACAGGAATGTTTGTTTTCAGCAAATACAGCATTTGGCTTTAAATGTCAGGATGATTTATCACATGCAGTAACAGAGTGTGCTTACGCCAAAACATAATGTACAAAAACATAACGTTTTTAAACCATCAAACAGTAAATCCATTCCATTTCCCAAATAGAGTGATGCAGAATTTAATTTGGGAATTAGTCAGTGAAATATGTATCCTAGTGGATATGTCCTGGTGTGAATGTGGATGCTTCGCTCTTACAGTCGTTTCTGTCTCACAGATGTCGTCTCATAGCGTAGAATCCATGTCGCTCAGATGAACCTCGACCTTGGACATCATTTAAAGCAAAACTTTTTTCTTTTTTTTTCTATACTTGTAAAAATAAAACTCGTCTGTCTTCGATGTGTCAGTTGAAGCTCAGGAAAAGGTGACCCACATGTTGCAGATTAAGCAGTTGACAGTTGAAATAAAATCCCAACAGTTTACACATGCTTCAAAATGATCCTCACAGCCCACTGCAGACAGATACATCAGTGTGCTGCAAACCTCCTGTGTTAATATGAAGAAAAATGCACAATCCAATAAGTAAAAAAAAAAAAGCAACAAAAAGCCTGGGTTTTCTCTGTTCCTATGAAAGATTACAGAAAGACTGTCGAGGAGATTATACGCCCCACGTTAGCAGCAGATAATGATGGTGTGAAATCAAAGAGTTGCTTAATGAAACGAAGGTGCACCAGATTTGTATCATCACACCTTAGCAAAGCGTCTGCACTCTGCCAAGTATTCAGGGCCAAAATAATTACCCTTAAACAAGAAAGTAGAAAGTTTAAATTCCTCCCTCCAGGAGCTGCTATAATGACTACATGATATGGTAATTAAAAGATGATTAAAGATTAGGAGTTTCGGTAATTACACCTTTAACTGAGCTAATGGAGCAATCAGAGGAAATTTCAGATTGTAAGTTTTTTTTTTTCTGCATTTCTTTTTGAGCTCGCAGGCAGTATATTTCATTTCAGTTTCATGTTGTTTTTTTTGTTTTTTTTGAATATGTATTTCGAAGGGTTTGAGCAAAATGGAAATCAAGAAAAAAATCAGTATATTTAGAAAGTAAAATTCATCCACATCACTCCTTCTCACGGCACTTTGCTCTTTTTGCATATCTTCAAAAGTCAAGCAGAGTTTTAGATTTACAAAAGAAAACACACACACACACACACACACACACACACACACACACGCACGCACAAGAAGAATTGCACTCACAAAAGAACTCCACTGGAAAGGCTCGATAAACAAAGATGTCAGCCAACCACAGTCTAGTTTAGGATTTATATGAAAGTCTCTCTCTCTCTCTCTCTCTCTCTCTCTCTCTCTCTCTCTCTCTCTCTTTTACTCACTCACTCTCACTCACACACTTACCTCATATTCTCTGGGTGTGGATTAGGCCATGTCCGGTTTAACCTTATAAAGCTCCATGACAGGCTGCTAAAGGCTTTATGTCAGGGTCTAGCCTGTAAAACTCTACTTGACACCACTAACACACACACACACACACACACACACACACACGCATCCAAACATAGGCCAGGAGATGCAAAACCTGTGCACAAAGACTTTGATTAGCATACATAAAACACAGTCACACACATTAATTTACAGACACACACACACACACACACACACACTCACATTTATAAGGTTGCAGGCATGATGGGAAGTGACACGGTGAAGTGCAAAGTCAAGACCAGTTTTCCACCCCCGGGTGGGGCTTATGAGCCAAGTTGATTGAGGTATAACGCTGTTTTTAGGCCTTAGCTTGCGTGTCATGTCAGTGTCATGCTAACAGATACCGAGGCAGCTGTCTACTCTGGTACTGCTGTTCTGCACATTTGAAGTGTGTTGGCACTGGAGTGTGTTTTCAGAAATGTCCAAACGACCCACGATGTGTTCATTACATTAGAACACACGTCATATATATTTTTGAGGTTTCCTGGCTCTTACCTGTCGGTTGCATGAAGAAACAAGATGAAACATTGGCATGTAAATAATTTTCATGAGGATATTCTTCAGAAATATATATATCTAATAAATCTTTCAGTCTCAGTGGAGCTAGAAGGTTTGAGGAAAACCCCCTTGAGTTGTGTGCATGCGTTTAACTTTTCCTCCATCTTTTCCTCTCTTCTAGCTGTCCATTAAATGTGAAGTAGATTGGATCAACCATCTAGGAGAGGTTAATCAAATATGAATCCTGTAAATTCACAAAAAAAAAAAAAATTGCTTTTCTATTTAAAATGTCAGATTTCCTGTTGGAGAATGGCTTCTGTAGTCGTTTGCGTCATTATCAATAAGCTGCAAATACCAACCAAATTCCATCCATGTGAGTAAATGTGACCTCTATGGGGACTGCTTTTTGATTATTTAGAGGCCTTTTGTCACACCCATGTGTTGGACCCATATCAAACTCAAATGTTCAGGGCCCTCAATGTGGATCTTTTCTGGTTGACTGGTAGCCATGTCTGCAACCTGCCCTAAAGGTTAAAGTTAATGAGACAGTTAAATAAGCACAGCTGGAATAGACTTGAAATGAGAAATTTAGACCATGAATTCATGCTTTAAGTTAATTGGCTAACATTAAACACAACAACGCTCAGTTTCCATTTGGTTTCACAAAGTCAGATTGAACTTTTGAAACCTGACAGATCGCCCTGCTGTCCATGAGAAACACTTCAGATTTGAGGCCTTCTTTTTCAAACCATGATACTTTGTTGGATTCCTTTAGAAACTCTGAGAGCGAGACCCTGTTTGGAGCCTCCTCAGACAGCAGCATGATTTAAAATAAAAGCACATCTAGTTTTTTTTGAGACATGTGAAAACCAAAGCTTATCTGCTGACGTTTGTCAGACTGAAAGTGTTTGAAGAGATCGTGTTCCCACTAAACCTGACACATAACTTCATAAGAAAAGAAGAAGTCAAATAACAATAAGAATATTGTCCAAAGTTGTCACTGAGTGTTTTTTTGTTTTTTTTGCCACCTGATAAGACTCATCGATGTCTTGAGAACCTTAAGGCACCAGTTTTTACCCACAGCATTGTGTACATGCAGGAGCTGGTATTTCAATTACCGATGACCCTGAAACTAAATACTGACTTTTTGTAAAACGTGTGTAAAATTCCTGTCCAGCTGTCTTTCAGGAATGTTAAAATTGGTCTATTCTGGAAAACCCAGTTCAGCAGTGAGGTATTGGGCAAATTCCTGCTCTGTACATGATCGATAAATGTCTCCTTCACCAAGATTGTGGTCAGATGAATGAAAAAGATATTGATTGCACGCCACATGGATGAAAACTCACCTTTATGAAAGTCAGAGTTTTCAAACAGAACTCTGTTTGCCCATCCTTTCAGCCTTGCTACATAATAAGTTAAATAAGAACTGAATTAACCCTAATTTGGCATGGCACATAACATTTTGAAATGTGAAATTATCCAAGTTGGCACATTTCAAAGAGCTATATGGCTAGATATTTCCAAAACAACAACTGGGATTAATTCTACTCTAGTGGCAGAAACTAAACTCAAATCTTTGTCTGTATATTAGACTGTAGCTAAATCAATAAAAACTTTCGTGACTGGATTGGTCCATGATTTTTTTTGTTGTTTGTTTTTTAGGGTTAGCTGCACAGGATTCTGCCACATTTTATTTTTACCTATTTTACCCCAACTGTTTCCTGCCAGCCAGAGTGTAGGATGGCAATTATATCACACAGTCTGTGTCTGTTTCTAAGTCACTTAAAACTGCTCTCCACCAGTTGATCCTATGAATATGTCAAATTATAAGTAGCACTGAAATAAAGGCTAAACAACGTCATTATACAGTAAACGTTTGATTGGCCTCTAAAAGGTTCATGCGTGTGTTAGTAGCACGCTGCTCTCACCCATTGACCTCTCTCTCTCTCTTCTTCACTCTTCAGCTGTCAGTAAACATAGCTGTTCATTTTGTCATTAAAACATTATCGTTGATTTAGGGACGTTAGCATAGCTGGTTAGTCAACAAGTCTCATGCAGTTGAACAGTGGGATTCAGGAAGTAAAAATCCCATTCTTTTTCTCCATGTTGAATTTTGAAATGGGGAAATTTCCGGAAGCAGAGCTGCCGAAAAGCAAGTGGTCATTGTTGAACTTTATTCTGTCTGTTACTTGGGGTGCTGGTTTGATGAGTTTCATTTGAGTATGCTGTCAGGTTTATGAGGTTGTACTCATGATAGGAAGTGACACGGTGAAGTCAAGACCACTTGTCCACCCAGAGGACAAGTGGTCCTCTGGGTGGACTTATAAGCCCAGTTGATTTTGGTATGACTCTATTCTAGGCCAGTCATCTCAGCCGTCTACAGTAGCAATAAACATGTGCTTTAAATCTTACTAACTTAATGTTAGCTTCCTGGCTAATAGCTGAACTTATTCGTTATTATTAAATGAGCTGACTATAAATGTCAAGCCTTTTCTTAGACCCTCTCCATAGCAGGAAATCCTTATTTAGCGCTAACGTTATCAGGAATGTAATCGATAATCTGACACTTCCAAAGGCATGATCCCGTACATCAGAGTCCAGAGGTTGGTTGGTTTGAGGAACACAGTTTCTGATCTTTCATCTGCAACTCCTTCTCTAAATATCTGCACCCAAAGTAAATATTTTTGCTTTTCTCACCCTGTCACCACTGCTACTGAGCTGTATATGTAATATGAGGCGTCTTCTAATGGGCTCTATACCAAATACCAAATCTTGTTTTTTATACAGATGGTGCAGCTTTGTGACGGTGTAAATGATGTGGTGTTAATTTGATATTGGACAGAGCACAGACTGGATTGGACCTGTTTCCTGACTCTAACAGCCACCAGTCATGGTGTTTGTAGAGCGAGATGAGCATGAAATTACAACCAGACATTTCACCATATCCCGGCCCCGACATGAGCGCTCCTGAATACTAAATCTCTGTCTGTCTCTAACAGCTCTTTATTTCATTTTTAACAAACTGCTCGTGCTGACTGACTGTGATAGAATCATGAAAACACAAAGACGTTTGCATTTACCATCCCTTTACTGCTAAATAAGTGACTCTTTTCTTTGCTTTCAAGTTCTCGTTGCTAATTAATTTAATACCTTTGTGTGTTAAAAGTGAAGGATATTCTGTGGAATCAAGGAATAACAGTATCACTGCTCAACAGTACGCCCTGGATTAGACACAGCAATGATTAGAAGGCGCTTTTTATTGTCGATGTGTGTTCAGCTTCTCCGATCTGCCTGATAAATACCTGAACACAGATCAGCTCCAGAGCTGCGGGACACACGTGTTTAAATGTGAAACTGATCGGTGTGATTGTTGCAGGAATGTGGGAACAAAACATGATTCATTTTAACTGAACGTTCTCGTTAAATTGAATGAAGCGGAAAAAACCCCAGAAAAATTATCTCTTCATCTGCTCACAGTCGTGGTAAAATAGACGGAGCTCTGAGGCTTTGATGAAGTTCTCCTCGCGTGAATGTCGATTTTAAAAAAATGCTTTGTGTAATGTTAGATGGGAGTTAAGACAATGGGATATCATGCTCACCGTGCTTAATGACTATTTGAGACTTCCTGCATACTAAAACTGAAGTTGGAATTAAAATAACTTTCCACATTTTGAAGTATTTGCTCAGCGATAATCCAAACATTTGTGTAACACGTCTTTACGTGCCAAAGCTGACCACACCAAGTTTAAGAAAGGGGATAATAAAACAAACATACATCCTATCAGCAGAGTCAAGGTGCAGGAAGCTTCTCCCCACGTTCAGACACAAAACACAAACCCTGCTCGGAGCAGGATGACGTGTCGGGTGTTTGAATATAATAAGCGCTTCTGTGCTTTGTGAATCAGACTTTTAGATGGAGCAGATGACAGGAGCAAATCAGGCGGCATTTCAGTAGTTTGTGGAAACGGGGCGCTGGTTTGCTGTGTCGTCTACCCTGAACAAAGGCTCCACTTGATCACCTCATACTCTCAAGTAGTAACACAAAGTTAATACGCTTTTCCAACTGGGCCCAAATAGAATCTGCAAACTCCTCTAGTTAAATCAATTTGAATTCAATGGAGCTTCTTTTCCATTCAGACTGTATTTCACCCCTCCAGAACGAGCTCTGTTTTTACTTCTGAGACTCAAACCAATGCAGGAAACCACTCAGACTGCTTACAAGATCGAATTCATGTTTTCGCACGCTGTGGCAGATGCTCTTTGTATCGCCCACAGGTAGGAGAGTTACAAATGAAATCCTGATGTCAGCGCTTTCCCTCTGTTCACTTTTTAGCGGGGCGACAAGAAAAAGAAGCGTGCGGAACATTAATGCAAAACACTTCGGGATGAATTTGGAGCATGATTGCAACTCTGTGAGAGGCCATGTTGCTCTCCTTGTCACGGCTGGAAAACGTATGTGCATGTGGCCCTAATATCCGAGGAATGACACGAGATGAGTCTGGCTGTTTTTGTTTTCAGGTGCAGCTCCTGAGGGACGCTCTGTCTGATCAATTCATGTGCGTGTGTGTGTGTGTGTGTGTGTGTGTGTTTCTGTGATGTCGTGTTTTTAATTTCTCCACTCCCTCACCTCTTGTATACGTGTGTGTGTGTGTGTGTGTGTGTGTGTGTGTGTGTTGGTGTGCGTGCACGTGAGCACTCTGACCACAGGGGAAATGTGCGTTAACAGGTTCTAAAGAGTGCCGATCCCCAGCTAAAGCATTAATGTGAGAACTTAATTAAGGCGACAGTAAGGAAAGCTATTATAGGTAAGCTGTTAGAAATTAACCAGTCAATCTAAGGGCGTCTAAATTGAATTTTTGCTGAAGCGTCCGGCGTTCGACTCATCAAATCTCATCTCCTCCTGCTACCCTTGACCCCCTGGGTTCAATTTAGGTGTGTGTCCTTGAGAGTGTGTGCCTGCGTGTGTGTGTTTGTGTGTTTTAGCAGCACACAACATAAAGATGTACCTTTTTTTTTTATATTAGCCAGAATACAAAACTCAATTAAGAAAGCGCTTTAGCAATCCAATTAAAAGTCTTTGGACAATTCCCGCTCTTCATCCGCTCCCTCCTCCCTTACTAATAATGAAATAACACACACACACACACACACACACACACACACACACACACGTATCCTCTCTTGTGCTCTCCACCTTGTCTTAATAATGAAACAACTTAAACACTCACCAGGGTTTTAAATGAACCTTTAAAAGGTTGCAGCCTGTTTTCCTCCTCTCTCTCTCTCTCTCTCTCTCTCTCTCTCTCTCTCTCTCTCTCTCTCTCTCTCTCTCTTGCTCTTTTCTGTGACTTCATTCCTTCTCTTTGCACCTAAAAGGCCAAACAATCGAGCGTCTGTTGACTTGAGGATTGAAATGAAGTGGCTGCAATTTGAACAGGTGTCAGAGACAGAGAGGAGTCCTGTCTCCTGTTAATCTCTGTGTTTCCAATAAAGACCAAATTAGCCAAACCGTTCATTCCATGGTGTGTGTGTGTGCAGGTGCATGTGTGTGTGTGTGCGTGTGCATGTGCATGCTGTTAGCAGGTGACTCATAAATGCACTCGTTTGCCCTTCGTTTCCATGACCACATGAGACGACTCAGTTGTGTCCGTCCGTCTCCCTTGGCAACGACCGGGCACGTTCAGATCAATTCTGTATCTCATAATAACATTTGCGTGCAGGCAGGGCTCTGGGTGTAATTACCTGTTCTGTCTCGGCGGTAACATAGAAAGGCTTTTATTAAATTAGCCCAGTGGGTCGGCATTTATAGAGAAGTGTCGGGAGGCGGACTGGCTGCTTATACAGTAGAGCGCAGGGACAACTTAGCCGACATTCTTCATCCGACGTGGACGGGAGGCACGCTGAATTAGCTGAGAGGCACCGCTCGTGGAGGAAAGTCAAGAGGTGGAAGAGTTTTCTGATCGTTCCACAAACTCAATGAACTCAATGAACCGTGAGACACAAAGAAAGAAGAGTGGAAACAAAAGGCTGAAGGCAGGGATGTCTCTTTATAGATGAACACTGAATAATGCAACATCGCTGTACAGTGGGTGAACATTTTAATGTTTCACAAAACTCAACAGAAAGTTCCAACCAAAGTTGGTTAGTTCCAAACGTCTGATGTGCAGCCCAGCGATTTTCAAAGTGGCTGAACTCTATGTAAACATGCAACAACTTGTGATATATGCAAACAAGCCTTCTTGCTGAAAGTTCTATGTAAAAAAAAGAATCATGTCTGTACAGTAAATGTGAGTCTTCTTCACAGCAGGTTGCAGGATGTAAACAGCTCGTTATCACTGCATGCTCTATGTCGGCCGACATCTCGTAAGTTCAACAATAAGACAGTGATTCCCAAAAAAATAATTAAACGGTCAAATATAATTGGGAAGCTCAGAACATGTCCTCACGATTCAGGTTTAAGATTCAAGATAGTTAGATCACGTGACTCGTCGTTACTCAGTCACTGTTTTCCTGACTTCAGTTCATCCATTGAACGTGTCTATATACTGTATATATACTGTATATACTGTGAGTCCAATAAAACTCCCTTCCCCCACCCTATCATGACTGTTCTTATCGAGTGTGGCCGTCCCGACTGGACTGACCTCAGTGGTAGAGACTGACCTCGGGTGAGATGCTGCTTGGTCTGCGTTGTATAAATGTGTATGAGTTCAGACTGATGGCCAGGTGTGAATGGCGTGATCTGTGGTGTCAAAGCCCACAGACGATTCCCTTCTTCCTTTGGAGTATTTCAGACTTCTTTCAGTTGGCCTTTTGTGACAACACTTTACCATTACGGCCCCGCCTGAGTGGGCGGGCCGTCTCTCTCCCCCCTCTCGGAGAGGAAGGGGTTTTTGATTTGATCAGTTTATCTCTGGCTTTATACAGTGGTAATGTCTAAATCTTTCAGCTTTTTTTAAATGACAGTGGATAGAGTCATATTCTAAAGAGGGAGTGAGGAATGACGTGCCAGAAGAGAGGCACAGGTTGGATTCGACCTCGGGTCGCCCACTTTGAGGACTTTGTTTATTGGGCGAGAGCACAAACCATTCGGCTCAAATCCAACTTTATAACGTGAGCAGAATAAAATATTCATCTCTATTCATAAAGATGAAGCCGCTCCGGATGTAACTTAGAAAAAACAGTTTCAGGCAGTCTGCTGTAAATTATGACTTCAGTAACTTCTGATATTTTGAGGATTTCAAAAAAAAAAAACATATTTTAAACTTGCTTTCTTTTACTTTATTCTGCCGCAAAGGCTCAACAGTCCCCTGGGACAAATAAAGTTCTGTCTTATCTCAGGCTTACTGAACAAGCCGCACTCTGCCGTCATATCTTTTATGTTAATTTGCAGAGTGGCTTAATTCTTTGCTGAATTATGGCCAAAACCTGGAGCTTTATGAAGATCTTAGAGAAGACAATAGCACATTAACACCAGCCAGGCAATTAGGTTCGCAATTAGAGTAAGTCAAGTAATGCAGAAATGAAACACTCAGAAGTTGCTCAAATGAAAGCAGAAAAGTGGGTCTCAAAGTGTCTGTTTGTGCAAAGGCCAGCACACGAGGGAAACATGAACACAGAGACCCTTCTTCTCTCTTTTGAACTCAGTGTTTCCTTCCTGCATCACCAGACGTGACCGTGTCAACAGACGAGAGGCAGCAAAGGAAAAGGTGCTTACAGCAGATATAACCAAGCCTGTGCTTACATTGGGTTTTCCAAATTCACGGTGAGAGATGAGGAGTGTGTGTGAGTGAGATCAGATGTTCAAAGTGTGATTCAGAGTGTGCCGCACGGCTGCTGTCTTAAATACACCGTCTTTATTTGGACGCCTTTGTTGTAATTGAAGCATCAGTCGTTCATCAGGTGAGGCAGGTGGAGCATTTTAGACAACTCCGTCATTTTATATTTCCTTACTGGGCATTATTGGATTAGCTGGAGTCTCACACACTGAACATGAACAGAAGTCGGAAGTACATTTTCTATAAGGGTT
>NC_136692.1:28177514-28262514 GCF_947650265.1 Symphodus melops | reverse complement strand
ATACTTCCTCGACATCAGGGTGTGGCTGCAGGAAGCCTCCCTGCAGGTTTCCTCCAACTCTTATTTGGCTTTCCATCTAATATCATTGAACCATCTAATATCATTAAGCCACTTCCTATACCGTGCTACTGTTCTCCCAGGACCAAAGCAGAACAAATTAACCAAATGTGTTATCTCCCCCCTAAGCTAATTTAATGGAAGGTGCCGCATATTTGCGTGTTCTGTGCACGAGGACATCAGTTTCCTCAGGGGAGAAGCTTTGGTGATGGAAGTGAGTGCTCCCATTCTGCCACCAAATTATCAGAGCACTGTGGCAGAAAGTGCAGAGCTTTTAAAGGGAAGGAAATTAGGTGATTTGATTGGTTACGTCTAAAGCCTCAGCAACTGATAATGTATTCCCCCCTAATCCAACTCCAACTGAGTCGAGGAAGGCATGAAGTCAACAGAGGGCCCTCAGAAGTGTACTTACACAAATGTGTTTGTGTCTCCAGCTGTGTTACCTATGCTTCACCCAGTCCTCTGCTGATCTGGGGAATATTGATGAATGAAGATCAATGCCCTTTCATTACAAAGGGGCTAATACATTTCAAAAAAATCTCCTTCTGTCCATCATCCTCTCTCTTCCCTTCACAGGTTTTCTTATCAGCTCCTTCTTTAGACAGCTGCTTCGATCTGCACACTCCTCCTCGCCTGCCCTGAGGTGTCCATGTTTAAAAACCCACACTGCTTTCACCTTCTCTCAATAGGGTTTCAATTTGGAGCTCTTAAATGCTGCTTTTAAAATACTCTGGGCTGTTTTTTTTGGTAAATGGACCTGAGCTTGTATAGCCCTTTTCATACCATATTCGCACACTGATGGCAGAGTGTCCAATCTCGTTCACACATGTGGCTGCACGAGCTGGAGATCGAATCCCCGACCTTCCACTTGAGAGACAACCAGCATTACCACTGAGCCACAGCCACGTTTTTTATTGTGACTCAGGTTGTTACTAGAATGTCTAATATTGAGGCAATACTCATTTTTAATCACTGTGTAAATTGTTTCTTTAGTTAAATAGGGTATAGACTAATTTTAAATATTCCATCTCCGTCATCATCTCATGATCCTGTTGAACCGACCTGTCAGTGTGAGTGGACCACCACTACTCTTTCATTTGTTGTAAAAAATATATATATAATTTAAGATCTATCGTTTTTGGTTTGTTTGTTTTTATTACTTTTATCCCTTTGGATACAATGGATTATTGAAGTAATGCAGATTATATTGTGTTAAATCACGTGGTACCAAACGGGTGAGTTTGGACTTGCTATCATATTTTTCATCACTGTATCAACATCACGTCAAAACAGGAACCAAACAAACAAGAAATCGTTCTCAGAAAGAAAAAGCACCGTTGTTGCACATTTCTCTCTTTATTCCTGCGTGATCTTGTAGTTCTCCTGTGATGTGTGTACAGCTCATCATGGATGTACCCCACTGCGTTCACATTCCAGAAATGGATGAAGTCGGGATTGGACCTCGCCGCCCGATGAAGCAAAACCACGGTGCTCATGGACCGAGTCACGCACGGACGATGTGTTAATTAGGGGTGAGTCTATCCACTGCCCTCATCTCTGAAAGAACTTCTTCAAAGGCTTTGATTCTGGAAGTAAAATTTAACATTAAAATCTGTCATTAAAATTTCACAAAAACCTTAAATCAGGAGACTGAAGCCTGGAACCACAATAACACACTATACCCCACTACTCATGGCTATACAAGTCTTGATTGGGCTCAAAAACTGCGTTGAAACTCTGAGAAAAAGGCAAAAGGTACAAGACGACAGTGTGATAAATGTTAGCTAACTGATTAGCTTGCCTGCTGGAGAAACAGTTTTGAGTGACAGGAAACATTGCCATGGTAACAGCGAGCTCCATCAATCAGAAAAGTGGCTGTGACACTTTATGATCACGTAGTGCACTGATGCTGTGAATAAACCAGGTTTTTCATATCAACTGATCCTCTACAGGAGCGTACACCATCGTTAGCTCATGCTAAGTCTACCTCGGATGGTTAAAACATTATGGCTTTAAATCTAATCCACCACATGAATGGTATCTTTACTTCCTGAACCTTCCTGCACTGTTGAGCCCCATACAGAGGAGAGAAAAAAAAAAACACCATAAAGAAGCAGATGAAGCCTGGGACACTTTAAAGTCGTGGGAAATCATTAACAGTGGCCACAACTGGAGATCTGTTATGTAAGAAGGGAAACTAGCTGGCATTTGTGCTCCAGCTAATAATGTGAGGATCATCTGTGCAAAGGTGGAAGTTAAAGGTGTTAATGAATACAGAGACTAAGAGGAGGTGATTCAGCTCCAAGTGTGAAGCACATTTTCATCATCAGTGGTGATCAAACACATATATACTATACAGTGAATGTTACTGCACCATACAGCCATAACATGTAGAGAAACCACCATGACATTTAAAGACAAGATTAGCCAATAGACAGGACCCTCGCTTCTCTCCATTTATGCAGCTCTCGCCGTCTTTTCCTCTGTGTTGTTTTACCTCCAAGCGAACATTATCCTTCACCAACCGTGAGTGAGTGTGCTCTGTGTGTGTGCAGTTTGTGTCTGTGTGTGTGTGCAGTGTGTACTGTAGTTCAAAGGCAGCAGCAGTCAAAGGCCTCCTGCCGAGTGTGTCAAACTAAAAAATCTCTCTGAACTCTGAATTAACGGCATCTCCCTATTGCTCCTCGTTTGACGGCTCTGCACCTCCGCACCTCCTATTCTCATTTCCCACAATTCTCTCTTCTTTTTCTTCTGTTCTGTCCAGCTCTGCTTTCCTCTCGTCCCCTCTCATCCTTTCCTCCTTTCTTTACCTGTTTTCTCATCATCTTGAATCATTCCTTCTCACCTTCCCTGTCCTCTGTCTGTCCTCATTTCGTTGAATATTCAGCTCATTCCATCTTCTTCGACAGCTGTTTTCCTTTTCCATCATCTCCTCTGTCCTCTGTTATTCTCCTTTTTTAAGGGGCAATTTTTGGTGAATATGGACACATAGTGGACACAAATTGATCATAGTGTGAGACATTTCCAATGACAGACATTGTAGCAAAAAATCTCTTAAAGAAGTCACTGCTCAGACCCAGGTCTCAAATTGTTAAATGGTACCAGATGACAAATGTCAAAACATAATCGCCTTTTTTCCAAGTTGCCTTAAAAAATATGTCTAATTAAAATGATTTTAGCTGATTACAATACGGCCATTAGTAATGTAGAGCAAGTGTGTGAATGTGTATGTATGAAACAGAAAAGATAACAGTCTTTAAGGTCATGGATCCAGACCAGAACCAGAACCAGAGCTAAAGAATCAGCATAGGGCCCCAGAGAGGCTCAGAGGATCAGAGACAGAATTGTTTTACTGCCTGAGAGAGTGAAGCCTCTCAGGCAGTAAAACAATCTTTATGGAGATTATTCTTATTCTTCTCTCGTGAATGATATCAGTGTAGACGATTAGATGGAGACTACGTTCTTTATTGTAATTTATACTGTAATGTTCAGTTAATTTATTATAATTTCACAGAACAGGTTGTCTTTAATTAATGCACAGACAAGGATACAATAGAAATTGTACAAATACATCAAAAGTAGAAAAATAAGAAAAAATATGAAGAGTGATCTGCAACATGATTTAGAATTGTTTAGTTCTTGCAACAGTTCCTGTGGGCCTAAATATAAAACATGTTATCAATAAACAGCTCAGCTGAAGAAAGGAAGAAGAGGAAGCCTAAATACGATATACATGTGAAGTTGTTAACGTCAGTGTGACAGTATTAAATGTCTATCTTGGTTAGAGCAGTGTTTGGATAAGCACTTGCACTATCTTACATTTGTATAGGTCGCTTCATCTGTGACGACCGGCCGCATTAGGCGTTGTACGTGACCCGAAAGTCGACATCGGTGCAGACTCGCTGGTGAAGGGTTTTACAACCCACTAGCACTCTTCGCTAATTGGTTTGTAATGGACTTAATATGTCGGACCCTCCGTGGACGACAGACAGACAGACAGACGGACAGACAGACAGACTCTGGTCTTTCTTTTGCTTGTGTTCTCATTGTTTACAGTCTGCCTAGCAACAGAAGTGAAGATGGAGTTGGTGTTAAAAAGAGGAAGTCTGCAGTTGAGTTAGCTTCACTTGCATGTAGACGTCTGTAAAAAAAGACATTTATTGAAGCTACATCGTTGCAGTCGTTGTCTTAATTCTTGAGAAGCTGCAGTTTCAATATAAAAAAGGGAAATCAGTAACATATTGTATATTCAGATTACAGCAGCCACTCAAAAACTGCACTGCAGCAACATCACAGCTCACTGATTGTTTGAGCTTTTGAGTATTTCCCCCTTCAGTCTCACAATTTTTTGCACACAATATGAAGTTTATCGTTAAGTAAGAAAATGTCATGACTGACACACACACACACATACACACGCACACACACACACAGTAACCTCTACTTTCTCATTGAGAGTGCAGCTCAGCGGGGGCTCTGCCTCCTGACAGGTGAAGGGGTGTTTTGAGGTGCATGTGTGATGAGATGAGATGAGTTGAGTTGGGAATCTTTGTTGTGTTAATCACACCATTCTCAGCTGACGTCTGTAGACTTGTGCATGCTTCACACACCCACACAGGCAGATGTACACGTGGCTTCCAGCTGTTTCTCTGCTACATACTGGAAATGAATGGAAAGTTTTTCTATGAATATTAAACATTTTTGCATACTTTAACTCTTCTCAGAGAAACAATTTCCTTAAGCAATCACCTTTTGCATATTTTTGAAACCTTTGTGTAGTGCAGTGAGGCTCATGCTAGATGCTAGAAGCACGTGTTAATCAAATCAGATTAAATCCAAACCAGAACAGTACAAAAATGTGGAAGATCTCCCAGCCAATCATTTCTAAGAGATCAATTCGTAAAGCAGCAGATGACACATCGCATCGCTGGGGAGCCATCAGCCTGGGTCATTTTGAAAGGGATAAAATTGTAAAAAGCTGATTCTAACGTTACTGATGACCTCATGGAACTGTGCTACTGTGCAACAATTTGACAACTTTGACAACCACTTAATATAAGTAACGTTGTTCGGTTCAGTTTAAGGTTAAATTCTCTTTCTTCAGCTCGACAGCTAAATTGCTGAAGCGTTGGTCACGTTTCACACGGCGGACAGCCAGTCGTTCAATGATGTCACCTTACTCTGAGTAATGACATCTCATTGTGCAGAATACATGTTAAAATATGTAGCAAGGTGACATTTTATCAGTTTTAATGCAGTTTCTTTCATCTTGATGACAAACTTCAACATGCTGTTTTTTTTTTACATATTCTTTCTCGACTGTTTGACTTAAAGACAAGCTGCTCATATTTTTAGCTGGTTTTTAATAAAAGTTGGGAGTTTTGCTTCATTTTCAGATCAAATTCATCCAGATGTGTCGTGTCCCGGCCCCTCATATACTGGCAGGCAGCTTCATGGGTGTAACCCCTGTAAGATACTGGAGCTTTAAGAAGTTTTCCTCTAGCTTTAAAAAGCTTACCATCATCCAGAAATATGTGTAAGAGTGAAAAGAAGAGCAAGAGAACAAGCTTTACAGAGCTTACTGTCAGCATAACTATCTGCTTTCCACAAGGATACACTTCATGTCTCCAGTCTACTTATCAGACTAAAGGAAAATAAGAACATGTTTCCGGTTGACTCCAGTGCCGGCACTCTTACATAATGAGCAGAAGGAACAAGTGCACTCAGCTTCGATTTGCTTTCTGGATTTGAAATTTCTTCAACTTGTGCAGCGAATGCATCCTGCCTTCAGTTCGAGTTTTGTGTGATTGTTGAATATCTCGACCTGAAACCATGGGCATTATCTTTAATTTTGCAAGCTGCTCGTCTCCTGAGTTAAGGCTTTCCACCAGTTGTTGGAACCTGACTGCTGGGACTTGTTTTCATCTAGCAGCAAAACAAAAAAAGCTTGTAAGTCTGACACTCAGTATGTTCCTGGGATGTTAAAAAAAGTTTAAAAGAAAGTTTATTGTGCGACTAAAAGTGGACTTTGAACATACATGTAAACATATAAGTCATTGAACTACTGCAGCTCGGACTCACACACCTAGATAAGGCAGTTGATGTGTACATCTCAATCACACCCCTCACTCGGTCAAAGACCTAAAATGAGTAAAAGAGAATTAACATGGCGATTCCTAGAACGAGAAGCACACATTTCCTGTGACACAGGAAGTGCCACCTGCAGTGAAACACATTGAAGTCCATCGATGGAAGGAAAATGAGATTTGGCGAGAGTCAATTGTTTGGTATGCAACGTAATAAGTCGACAGGAAGAAGTCTTAACAAGCTGGAAGGGGGGATACGACCACCACCTATTAGCACCAGGAGTCAGACTTACTTCCAGTAAAAATCGATTCTCTCCCAGGACGTACAATATACTGAGACCAATTAATGGTCATCTTGTATTTCTTTCCTCCTAACCTCTCCTTAAAACGGGAAGTTGGGGACTTAGTGTTTGACTATGGCAGGACAGTCGGGGAAAATACCCCATTGCCATTTGCATGAAAGCAACCTCTGGAAACTTCTGGTTGCCACCCGGCAGGAGTTTCAGGCAGGAGCAGAAAAAAAAAAAAAAAACTACAAAGAAAAAGTGAACCTTCCCACTGATGGGCTTGTTTTCTTGTTTTGCTTTTATCCAGACGACAGCCTTAATTTTAGTTCAGTCAGAAAACTTGTTTGTGCATTTGTTGAAATATTTATTGCAGCAGCAGATCATAGCTTGTGTTCGGTGTCAAGACCCCGACCTCATCACTCCTCACATTTTTACTGTGTGCCCCCCCATCCAGTTACTGCACTACTCACCGCTGCACTTAGTTATCCTTGTGTGTATATGTATATGTATGTGTATATGTATGTGTGTGTGTGTGTGTGTGTGTGTATATATATATATATATATATATATATATATATAGTCTTTTTGATAATATTATGTTTGTATTTAAAGAGCTCAGTTACTGAAGAAACTTGTGTGTAAGCATACATTGCCAGTAAAGCTGATTCTGATTGTGATTCTGAGTTTAAATAGAACTCCAATTGGAAGAAGGCGTTGTTAGGTGATTGTTGATCATTACACACGTCAAGTGTAAAATCAGCGCAGCTCGAGTTGTCATTTAATAAGAAGCTAAAAACCTCCTCCAGCGGCTTTAAAAACCACAGCAGTGAAACAGCATAACTACAACCAATGTTTTTTTTTTCTCTGTTCGCCCGCCTTCAACACAATTAAAAGTTTAAATTACTGTCATGTATTTATACTTTAGAGAAAAAAATATCAATTGCCTTACATGAACTCAGACTTCTATCATCAGCCTAATCATTTCTTCTCTGCTGCCTTTCACATGGATCTTCAGTGTTTGGGAAGGTTAACACAGCACATCATCTGTGCGTGTGTGTGTGTGTGTTTGTGTATGTATGTGTGTATGAGTGTGAGACATAATTAGTTACCTAGAGAATATGACAATGGAGCACAACTATACTGCAGCTTTTCTACACAAGGAGCAGCCATACACAGACTGAAGAAAATGGAGAGACAGAAGATCTTCACAAAGAATGAATATTTCATGAAAGATGCCTGAGTGAAACCCTGACTCTTTATGTTTCCACGCACAGCACTGCCCAACACTGATCAGAATACAGCAGCTCCTGAGGAAACCCCAGAGCTTTACTATCTTGCATTAACGTCTTCAAAAAATTTTTCCCAGAGCGTAAATGTCAAAGGGGAAATTCAGATACATTCACCTGAAAATAACACAACACACACTGACAAACTCTAACAAGGGGGATGTCAGCGTTACAAGGAATAAAAAAAAACATTCAAGTATGCTTTGAGTCCAGGTTATTAGGCAGGTATATCTTTGAGCTTAGATCCAGTTTTTACATTTATTTGTCCTGTAAGACAAATAGGAAGAATTATCCAGTCACTGTAATCATTCAGGGTAATAGCATCAAATCAGAATACAAATGCTACATCGACTAAAAGTGCTTGACTTTACAAATGACAGGCTCTGATTGTTTCTTCACAGAAAGTCTCCCTATGAGACACACCTTTTCTTTAAAGATGAACCATAATCAGCCATAACATCCTTCAATTTATTGACACCAAAACTCCATTTGTCATTGAACATTTACAGTAGAGAAAAACCTCAACTCACAGTGTGCTTTGGTCATAATGAATCTAAGCGTAGAAAGATATGTAATGTTCCTCAGGGATCCGTTCTGGGGCCCATCAACATGCTCAGATCCTAAACTATTATATCTCTAACCATGTGTACACAGACACATACGTGTATATCTCAGTGCCATCAGGCGGTCCCTTACACTCACTGAGGAAGTGTATTGAAGGAATCAATGAGTGGATGTACACTTTCTCACAGGTGGAGAGGGATGTACGTCCAAATGTGTTAGCTGGATTTGAACACATCAAGGAAAATGGTTATAACTGGCTTACACAATTTGCATTGCAACAGTGGTAGTGAAACTGAGGAACACAAGATCTGATTTTTTCAAATCTGATTCAAACCACATTCGGAGGTGGTTTCAAATCTGATTCCTACAGATACGACTCAATCTGAACGTCTCGGTCGCTTCAATGTGTCTTCTGTGTCACTCTCAGCGCGACACCATGACGTAGATTTGGCAGGTCGGAAGTTAACTTTGGTCTGTTGGTCAGTTGGATCTGGTCACTTGCAATTTGTCAGTGGAATTTGTTGATAGATTTTTTATTAAAATATAAGATCTAAAAAATGTCAGTCTAATAGAGAGAAGAAGTGGTAAAACATGAATAACAACTTTTTTATTTTTATTTTTTTATCTCGATAATTCCCGTCATCTGGTGGTATAAGCCTGAGCAGAAGAACCAAGTTACTGCCACAAGATCCTCTGAAGTTCAAAAGTCTTTGGTATTCTTGTGTATTAGACTTGTGTGAACAGGAACAAAATCTCTTTGATTGAACATCTATCACCTCAGAGGAACACATTTAATGATGCACAAACCAAAAATATACTGCATGTATAAAGTAGAGGAAGCTCATTTGAGGTGTTTGAATGTGCGAGGTCAGAACATCCTCTGCACTCCATTTTGCAACCTGCAGGTCGTTTATTGAAACACCTATTATTTACCACCAGCAGGGTCCTTTCTTAGTCGCAGCCTTCAGTGGCCTTTACAATCAATATGTTAACATGCAGTTTGAAAAGGTCAGTTATTTGTTTAAGTCTTAAATGCATGTAAACATGGTAGTCTGCCTGAAATGGTACTGAATGGAGTCTTAAAGTCAGACAAACATAAAGTGTTTTTTATATTGTTTTTGTTATTTAACATGAACTTAACCATTACAATGGATGGAAACTTGTGTTTATTTAGCAAATATTAGAAAAGCATCAATGGTGGTATCAATAAAGATTTGTATATTTAAGTAGTATTGATAGCTCTATCAATAGAGATGCATCCCCACTTTTACTGTCCACAAGCCAAACTGAAAAGACAAGCTTCTGTTTTTTCAGTGTATTCAAGTCATGTGGGACTTTGGAATTAATTGAATGAACTAGAAGACAATAAAGAATATATTTATGTGTTGATTTTATCAACATGTAGGTGATAAATCTAAAGTTAGCAGTCTATTACTAACATATGATAAATGAAATTAGCACCAAACCATGAATAGATCATACGTGTCATGTTCCATAACTGGAATGTTTATTATTTGATTTAATGATTTATTTGAAAGAGACTTTTGGTAAATGTTTGGTAGAAATAAGTCGGTTGTATCACTTGTGAATTATACTATGCTGATGGGTCTGTTTTTTTTTTACACTTGTTTCACTGATCTTTCCCATCATGCATCCAAGAGCAGCGTCACACTGTGTTCTGTCTAAAAAGCCTCCCATTAACCAGCAGTGGTCGTCCCATTAACCTGCCACAACAAACGCCCCCTGTTTTACGACCCACTAATATCTCAGACCCCCTCTGAAAGACCAGTGTGTGTGTGTGTGTGTGTGTGTGTGTGTGCAGTGTTAATCTGCCAAAAGTTCACAGCCAATAGGATTTGGTGATTTGATAAATGTAACAGTAGAGGGAGGTACGATTTACAGTGTGTTGTAAACTTGATGAGCAGTCTGTGTTTTGATGCAGGGGGTCGATGCCACACAGATTTTTTTAATCTGTGAGGAGATTCTATGACAGCTTTGAGCTAGTATTTCTTTTAAAAATCCTTTTTCTGTTTTTATCTTTCTCTCGCTTCTCACGACTACTTTTCTTTTTTCTTTCTTTCTTTTTGTGTTTTTATTTCTCATCATTGGGATGCTGATTTCCCCAACATTTGTTTTGTCTAGACTATTATTCTTCCATGGCAAATGTTGGATTTCATCATTGATATGAACCTCTTCCTCTCCTTGAATTACATGTAAGTAATTAACACCAGTGACCTTTGAGGAAGCATTCAAGGTGTTCACAGACTGCTTGGTGCCTTGTCCCTTTTTGTCAGGAGGCTTAAGGCTGACCTCAGCTCTGCCTCTCTGCCTGTTACTCAGTTGCCTGAAAGTTTGTAAGAGACAGCCTTTCCAAGATGGCGATGGCATCAGTGGCCTTCAAAAATTATTTTATTACTTTCTCTCTTCTATACTCTTGTTACTCGGATAACTTCTGTTTCATCTTGTAAAAGGCGAAGAGGTGAAGCTGAAGTGTCCCTTAATCCTTACAAACAGTGACTGCACATCACACCCACTACTTTGTCAGAGCACCTTGTTGGTGTTTGGTCCTGAAGGGGACACTTCGTCATCTGGGTGTCGAATTAGTTTCAGTTTTTCCAGAACCAGTTATGTCCTTTAAAACAAAGATCCTTTATTGAAAGGCTCAAGATAGTGATGCTCTGTTTCACCAGCAATCCTGAGAGCTTTACTCGCACACCAACTTCATATTTAAGCTGCACTACAGTCAAGGCTCCAGCACTTGAAAACATCTTTTTATTTGTGTCAGACATGCCTGCTTTGAAAGGTGTAATGGACTGTGTAGTTTTCTGGGATCACCAGTGCAGCTTTGGTCTTGTTTTGGATTCCTTTTTATGTTGCAGAATCTGATGATAAAATGTCGTAATGCACCAACAGACTTGATGAGTGTGTCCTCCGGGAAACACACGGCTCTTCCTGCTTCTCCGTCTCTCTGTCTGTGTTTGTATCCGAGCCCTGTGAGAGCAGGTGAGCAGGTTGTCATGTCGGGTGGTTGTTATACTCACTTGTCAGTCTGCTTATCTTCCTGTTTGTCCCTCTGTGTCCTGAGCCCGAGAGAGTGTCATTATCTTCACTATCTCGTGTCTCTCATCCTTATTTCCCCCTTTGTCTACATCCACAGATACAGGCAGACTTGGACATGTCAGCTACAAGAAAGTCACTTGTTAGGTCTCTATCTAATCTCAGCCCTCCAGCCTGTGAGCCTCGGGTGTTTGTTGGTATCGAGCGGCAGCTTTTCTTTGGTCAATAGGTTCACCTGTTGGTTTCAAGATGTCTGCAAGTTCCAACAAGTGGAGTCCAGCGCTTTGTAAGGCTGGTCATAATGACAGAGAAAACCAATTTTGACACTGAAGGGTTAGTGGAAATAAGGGAACATGAAGCAGCATGAGTTAGACCTTTAGGTAGAACAGAATAGAACTCTGCAATTGAGTGTGAGTCTTAGAGCCGTGTTTCATCTATCATCTCGGTCAATTAGAGCTCCTCTGCTGCGAAAAGACGCAATAAACTCTTCTGCTCTGGTCTTGACCTTAGCCAGAGTCTTTGGTGCTTTGTGTGTAGATGAAATGTCTTTCTGTTATCGAAAGAGGCGGCTCTGAGACCTATTTAATCTGGTTTTAAAAGGAAAATCATACGTGACCTTTAAGGTGTGTTTGACAACGAGAATCTCACTTCTAATGTGTCTTTCTTCATTAAAGCCAAAGTTAGTTTATGTGGACATACGTTGATTTCTTTTGCTCTGACTAATGACTGTCGAGGTGCACTTGTCCATATAAAAAGACTCCAACTGTTCCTCCATTTTTTCCACCTGAGACAGTCCACTGCATCAGAGTGAATTCAGTCTAAGATTGGCAGATATTGTTATGATCATCATCATTATCATCATCATTACCATCATCACTATCATCATCATCACCAATCTTTTCGATTTGTTCCTTTAATGAGCTCAGAGCAGCGTGAGGATGATTGCATACACTCACACACAATCCGTCTCTCTCTCTCACACACACACACACACACACGTCGGAACAGCTGGCATCTGTTCAGGATCGGCATCCTCATCGACGGGGCCTCATCATCTGCCCTCCATCTTTGCTTTCATCTTCCTCTTTGTCTCCCTCGCTCCACACCCTCTCGTGTTTTCCCCTCGCTCACTCCATCTTCCTTCATTCCACTTTTCCTTCTCTCTATTATCCTCTTTTATCCCTCTCTTCATCATCATCTCCCCATCCCTAATATACACATCATGCAGCAACATATGGAGTACATCACACACACACACACACACACACACACACACACAAACACCTCCCCTATTACTGGCCCCGGTGTGTCCGACCCCCCTCTGTGTCACCTCCCCTGTTTCTTGGCTGTTCAAACAAACGCCCTCTATCTCGCCATCCAGCCATTCAAGGACACCTCTCCTGTGCACCAGCTCACACACACATTAACACACATACACACACACACACACACACACACACACACACACACATATAAACACACACGCAAACACAGCACGGCAGTCAAATGAGTCTCCTTTGCTGCACCTCTTTGAGGAATATTAGAAGCTCCTTCTCATGTTTTCTTCACAGAGATGACTTGAAAATGACATTCTCACTGCTTTCCTGCTCCTTCTGCACGTTTGTGTTGGTTAAACTTAGTAACTCTGCACATTTAGGAAAAGACAAATATCGCTGTAAAGATGTGTGTACTGCAATAAAGAGGTAACAATGATAATCAGTCAGACAGGAAAACCTGTTCATGACTCTTCATGTCTTCTTAGCTCAGATTAACATTTAATTTCTTGCCATCTTCCGAACCGTTGAGTCTGGAGAAAAAGTCTCACCTGTGTGTAAGCCGGTTTTCGGGGTCTCCCAGGGTGAAAAATGGGTTGTCCCTCTGTGTGATCATTTCCAATGTGTTCAGCTCAGGCCAGACTGTGCAGTTTGTGCGCAGCAGTGTGGCTCTGATGTTATCATCTGTTCACCATGTGGAGTTTGTTATCCTGCTAGCTGAACGCTAGTTGAGTTCGTAGCATAACGTTGTAGTTGTGAATTTTGGACCCACAGTCTAAGAGTCTCTCTGCCCACCGGCTCTGGTCACTTTAAGGATAGAGAAGCCATCTCTTCACATGATTTTCTGACTGAGCAGCATACCACCATTTTTTTTAAAATTCCACGGGGGGGGGGGGGGGGTAAAAGTTGGCGCTGCTAGTCTGGTTCACGCCGCTCCCTGCACATTTTTTTGCAGCAAAAGTGGACATTTGCAGTACACAATGGTTGTTTTAGATAAGGCTATGAGCAGAAAAGTACGTCTTAAAAAGTCTGAATTTGAAGACATAAAATTTCTCTTACACACCTGCAAAGGTTTAGGAAACAAATATCCTGCAACTTGATGGATTATCTCGTAATACTCGTAGTAAAATAGATACAAATTAGGGACAATTCACATCAATAACACATATATGCTATATGAGATGCTTTGTTTTAATCCAACGCTTTTTTTCGAACCCCTCCACCCCCTCCGTCAAACGCTGAACCTCAACGCCCCATATCGTGATGTCACAGCTGAAACTGCTTTTTGTTGTTTTTTTTTGACAAAGAAAAAGAAAAACACCGAAACAAAAAACAAAACCAAACCAAACAGAACAGAACAAACAACATAAAATAAATTAAATTATTTGGATCCCTTCAGTATACATAAATTCAACAAAACATTTTCAGTCCCAGTACACTTTACAAATCTGCATGACCTGCTGAACTTGCCCCCAGCAAAGCTGGCTCCGCCTACACTAAAACCATCATCACCACCATCATGTCGATCCAATGCCACGCCCTCGGTCACAGGACCCCCCTCTCCCTCTTTAGCTAGGTGAAGAAAGCTGTGCATGATCACCTGGCTACTGCTGCAGCCAGGTAACTGTTTAATGTGTAATAAATCAACCTGACACATGTAAGAACATTTCGTATAACATTTCTCTTTTGTATGAAAATCTCCCGTTATCTTGTTTTTCATAAAAACACTCTGACGAAAACAACTGAGTGGAGTCTTTATAATGTAAAGACTTAATTTGAACATTTACTGACCTTACTATAAAAAGTGGTTTTGAGCGTCTGAATTTTTTTTTTCATTTCCTTTGAACTCAGTTAACCCCATGTTCTTGTATGTGTTGTACTGAAGTCATCATAGGATCTAAAAGTAAAAGTGAAAAGAAAAACTCAGATAATTGAAAAACTCAGTTGCAAAACCTCTTCACAAGGTTGCTCTCCAGATGTAGAACAGTGTACTACTTGTTGTGTAAGCCCTCTCAGATAAACTCCAAAGCCTCCCTCCCAGCACAGAAGCTTTTCACGTTACCCGCCTCGAGTCAAACAACAAGTTGAGGTAATGAAGTGGGTGGTTCGTGAAAGAGACGGATATGTCGACAGTTATGAATCCAAACCCGGCCTCTAGGTTGTCATGCATTAATAACTGTGAGGGCAGTTTCCTCCCTCTTCAAACATTTCTTTATATGTTGCAGCATTTGATCTTCTTCTTCTTCTCTGTTTGCTATTGGTGTGCAGGGTTGGCACAATACCACACTTTGAACTGAGATGCTATACTAACAGGGGCTTCACGTTGGTGTTTGTGGGGGTGATGGCGGTGCAGAGATGGTTTTGGTTTCGATCCCTGTCGGACTGGGCCTTTCCAGGTTCCTCCTTCAGTCCACAGACGTGCTGGTTAGGTTAAATGGTGACCCTCAGTTGCTCTTGAGTGTGGCTGGTTGTCTTGTCTCTACATGTCAGACAGATGGGATCAGCTAAAGCTCCCGCAAATGAAAATCACCTGATATTAAAACCTGTTTCATCCATGGCTCCGGAAATAGAAGTCTGAGGCATCAAATATTGGTTAATGTGTCGCCATAAACTGTAAGCAAACTCCTGCGCTCTGTCTACATTGCATGAATACGTTGGCAACATGTCAGTATGGAAACATTGCCATTGTATTGCTGCTATGTAGACAGTGCCTTACTGTTTGTAAGAAACATCAACGTCACTTTTTGATCTTCACAAAACACCAAAACACTCCCGCTCTCTTTCTCTAGTGACGACTTTTGGTTCATAATATCTCTGAAGATCTGTAGGTTTTTTTTTTTTTAAAGCTTTTTTATACTTGTCATTAAAATAACACAACTTTTACCATTTTGAAATGTGTGGTGTCGTTAAGTATCAGTATATTGAATATTTTGAAACCACACTCGTGTGAGTTTTTCATCTCAGTGTCAGACAGAGAGTTCATTTCTCTTTTGCTTGAACTATATATTATCTGTAATAAAGAAACTCAGGCTTTATTGTTTTGATCTATAAAACATGTATTACGTGAATGAACAGGTCAAAGAAGTGGAACGCTGATGTGTGTTTGGTTTTGCAGCTCTGTTGGCTAACTTACAGTTCTTATGAGACGACAAAAACCTCTCCTGTAAAAAAAAGAGGGTTATTATATTACCATCTTTTTATAAGAACATCTTTCTCTCTCTGTCCTTCATCAAAAGGAGGCATCACACTGATTATCTTGTGTGTGATGTGTGTGTGTGTGTGTGTGTGTGTGTGTGTGTGAATGTGTGTCTTACTCAGTTTACTTCTCTCCACACACTCTTTATTGTCTTCATTTTCTCTTTTCTCCGGGCCTGTGGAAATTATTCTGATCCTAATCTTTCTCTTTCTCTGCTCCCTGCCTGACCCTTTTCTAAAGCGAGTAGCGTCCGACGCCAAACGCTACAAAAGGTGCTGTCACACACACAACAATTAGGCGACGGGGAGATGTCTCTGTCTGCTTCACACACACATGCAACTCTAAGACCAATATGTGATGATTTAAATCTGCACTGAGCGCCAAGCTTAATGTGCTTATGTGCAGCTGTCTGTGTGAGTCTGTACAATGTTGTGTTGAAGACGCTCATAAAGGTGTCGGCTGTGTCACCTTTTCGCTCCAGCTTTACTGAAGGGTCAAAAAGGTGATATATGCTGCTACAATGAATTATATACATGTATGCTTTTGTTGTTCAACAGACATAGACTGACCCAAGATTTATGTGCTTTACTCAACCACGAGCTTCGGCTTCCTTTCTGCACATTTCAATGTGTCAATGCAGACAAACAAGTTCTTGTCCAAAATATCTCATTACGCTTTTTATAAGCTACATTTAGCCGACAAGCCCAGAAGAACATCTGGTTTTGAGAAACAGGAAGAGAAATATTACGCATTAAAAGATAAAAATATGTTTTTAGTTAGTTTTTTTTAAATGGGTGGGGTAAGAAAGTCAAGACATCTCCTTATATGAAACTTAAGAAGAGTTACCTTGCTCCATTGGTAGATAATGTGTAACAAGTAATGCCTTGTTTTGTAATATCCTTAAATTTGATGTTTATCTGGACTAGTTGAAGGAGGTAAACGTGGCGTATATTACGTGCGTTGAGAATTTGACTAGAGATCAGACAAACTTGCTAAGATTTAAATGTTTGCAGTGTAAAAACAGGTCGCACCGCTTCTTCATTTCGGCCATATGTGCCTCCGTGTTGTTGTGCTGTCGGGGTCACTGCCGTGCTGAGTAATCTACCTGTGGTCATTTCGGGATCAAACACTGATACTTTGGTGATATTCAAGACGAGTTCATGGTTGCTTGACAGTCTCGAGGTTTCAACCTCAACGAGTCCTGCTGAGGAGTTAACATGTTCCCGTGTTCAGAGCCCTGCAGATCCCTATGTTTGAATGTTTTTATCCGTATGTTCACCTCTGTGGTGGGATGTCGACATGGTAACAGTAAACCCCGCCTCTGCCCCAGTGTGAGCGGGGGATCAGCGGCAGCCCCCTGCGACTTTGCAGCGAGTAAAGAATTGATACATGGAGGGATGGATGACTGGATGATCCAGGCTGTGTGGTCATCATCGTGCTTTCAGAGTGTGGTTGGGCCATCGTGTGGGCAAACAAAGTCCAAATTTGTTGGTTGGCCGGGTTTTCCATCGGTCCATAGCTCTGTCCCGGAGCCTACTGAATAAGTCCTTGAAATCACAGTGATGTGTTTAGCTCTCTGAACGTTTTCTAGCTCCACCATTTGAAGAAAATTCCTTTAAGACTAACACGTGAGTCCATGACGATTTTGTACTTTATGCTGTTGCGTATTGGGGTGTAGTACATATGGTAGCCTGTAGGGGGCACAAGTAGGCTTTGGTCCTAGTCTTATTGATGTGAAACACATGAGCACTATTTCCATCTCACCACAATCATTTTGACCTTGAGTGAGAAAAGTTGTTATTTTAAGCCAAAGTGCGAAATTGGTGTCTCGATGGTGTTTTTTCCGTCTGAGAGTATTTCTCGCCTGCCTCCAACTCATCATAATCTCAACAAGAATAGCATTGTTCAAGACTCTTCTGAGACCTGCAGCTCAAGTAACCCTTCATTATTTTGTTCCATTAGCACTCAGACCCCATGCAGTCTGAAAGATCTCCGATTCAGAGATCTTTGCCGTTAAGGTTCATGGCTCACTCAGTTAGACATTGAAAAATGTTTGCTTTTATGTTTGACTTGTTTGAAGGGTTAAATGTCCTGCCGCTCTGTTCTTTTTAGGAGTAATATTAACATTACCCTTCAAGAACAGGGCTTTGCAAAGGGAAAATAACCCTGACGGCACCAAGAAAACCAAGCTAACCCCAACGTCATGAAACAACCAACAACATGATGAGACCAAAAAGACGATTTCAATGATTAACAAAGATAGAAACAATGAAAAGAGTTAAAACAGTCAATATCTTCACTGTTTAACACACTGTGGCGTTTTACAGTAAATAATGTTCACGACGTGATTTGTACATTAACTTATGAATTTCAGTCTCAGTTGGTACTTATCGCTTATTATTTTATTTCCTGGACTTTACACAATTCAACATTAATTAGTTTATTTATATTATATTGTATTTAAGAGCGACCTTAAGAACCAAATTTCCCCGTGATTAATAAATTAATTTTTTATTCTGTTTTAAGAGATAAAAATGGAGGCAAAGTATTGAACAATAATAGAGCAATTTAAAGAGATACAAATAATAATAAAAGGTAAAAACAATTAAGAGATTAATACGTTAAATACACAATACTAATGAAAGCAAGTTGAAAATAAAGAATCTGTAAAAGTTGTAATTAAAAAAGAGATAAAAGCATTAAAATATTTTAACAGGAATATAAATCAAATAAAAGCCATAAGAGATTATAAGAACATTTTCAAAAGCAAATTATTATTATTTTTTATTTTTTTTAAGGAGGTGTTCGCACATCCGACTGTCTCTTGAAGTAGGACGACAAATATGACAAAAAAGTAAGTTTCACCAATATTTTCATAAATCAACGATTCAGCCGCTCCAGTGTGTTCAGAAACACAAACAGAATAAAATCAGTAGATGATCATTCAGGTTGGAAATGAATGATTAGAAATCATATCAATGGCTCTTGTGGTTTTATTTTTTGCGCTTACTGCTTTTATTTCTTGTTTTGCTTTTATCTTTTTTTTTCTTTTTGTCAATTTGACGGATTTCATATCTTCATTGATGGTTTGATCTATTTTTTTTCTCTGATTTAATGGTTTGATTTATTATTTAGCTTGTGTCTCTTTTCTTAAAGCCTTCTCTCTCATTGGTGCTTCTGTTTTTTTTTTTTGGTTTATATCGTTTTTTTAGCTTTAATCTCTTTTTATTTTGCTTTAATGTCTTTTTTTAACATTGTTACTTATTTAAATTGTTACCGTCTGACGTCTTTGGTCATCTTGGATTCATTTCTTCGTGCTGCTCGGGTTCTTTGTGTAAATCAGGTTGGTTAAATGGTTTTCGATCTTTAGGTTGTTTTGCTGTTTGTGTTCTTCTTCTTCTGTTTTTCTGTTGTCTTGTCTTGTCCAAGTTGTTTTTAAAGGGGCTCAAAGAATAAACTTATTATACAAAAAAATATGACGAATAAAAACACGAACAGAGGCAATAGGACGACAATACCAAATGAACTCATGGGTATGATCAGTGAAATCTTGAGATGGGAAGTCAGTGTAAGGAAGCTCTAAAACCAGTTGGACCAGTTTCATAGTTCAGCACCGATGAGCATTAAATTAAAGGTTTGTCTAAACTCAGACATCTTTGTCATCTTCTTTGGAAACTTCTCCAGCCTACATTCCTCGCTGGTGACACCATCATACCATCACTGAGTGAGCTGCATCAACAGCCAGCCAATCACAGCGGATTTACATCCGTCCAATGATACACCAGTCCTGGACTGCATCACCCAACGGACCGGCCAATCGTAGAGGTGGCAGGAAAAGCGCAAAACCAAGCTTTAGCAGCACTGACCTAATTTACTTTAAACACGAAGCAACGTGACATTTTCAATAACATATCTCAGAAAAGATGATTTTAGAGAAATCATGTGATAATGCTGAATTTCCAATAAAGTTTAAACTGAATATTGACTTCTGTATTTGGGAAATCAGACAAATAAAAATAAATATGTTGATTGAACAAATGAAATAATTTCTGTGATTTTAGTGTACCTGGGTAAACCAAACTATTAGCAAAGAGCGTCTCACACACATGCATCCACTTAACAGACACACACCTATACACACACACACACACACACACACACACACCAACTGAGAGGCTCTGTGGAATATCAAGCTGAGAGCCGAGTGTCACAGATTAAGTTGTGTGTTTGTTTGGGCATGAGTGAGTGTTTGAAGGTAATTGAAAGTGTGTATACCTGTATTGGTGTGTGTTTTTGTGCACAAGTGTGTGTGTGTGTGTGTGTGTGTGTGTGTGTGTGTGTTTTAAAGGTAACAGAATAAAGTGACTAACCGGCGATGTGTTAGTTTGTTATGCTTATCTGCTCTCACACACTTTATCCCAAGGCTACATTGACTGCTATCCTGCTGCTCTACACACGCACACACACACACACACATGCATGCATGCACACACACACACACACACACACACACACACACACACGTACACACACACACATGCTCACACCTTTCCTCCAGATTTGTCAGAAGAAAAAGCAGGACTCTGTGAGACGATCATTTTTAAAGGAGGACGTGCACGCCAGGCGACTTACAGATGAAATCCTCTCAATCACACACAAACTCACAGCGGCTGAGCACGAGTGATTGTGAGGAACAAAAGGACTGCAACACTTTAAGAACAAATGTGTGATAAAAAATGAAAACGTGAACGTGTCTTTCATGGTTCTCTTGTTAACAGTGAAAACCGTGTGAATCAGCTCAGGCCTCCTCAGCGAGCGGAGGAGTGTGAACCTTCACACAGGTTGATGCTTTTCATTAGAAGATGATCTCAAGGAGGTTTCTTTGAAAACAAAAGAGAACAAAACTCACAACTCAGGACCCTTTCACAAGAGACAGTCCCATTATGAAATAGAGGAGCTGACACCTCTGCAGGTGCTGCGTCCTCGCCCTTTAACGATGAACACAGTTCAGTCTGAAATGCCTTGCCCGAGGGTCACATGTCACAAACCTTGTGTGTATTCAACCATGTCCTATCATTCTGTTTTCCGACTGGCTGTGGAAAGTGGACCGCTTATTTCCTCGTACAGTATGGGCGAGTTTCTCTGGTGTGTCTTTGAGTATTCAGAAAAGTGCTGTATGAGTCAAATGTGTTATTATTGATTATTGGTAAATGTCTCTTTGTTTGGAAGAAAATTTAATCTTTTCTTTGAACATCCCAAGAAAAATAGTCGACACAAATGAAATTTTGACATCTTGGGCTTCCTCTCCAGAGGGAGTCCAGACCTTCGATCCAATGATCTGCAACCATTGACGCTTCTTTGTACATCTTCAGTTTAATTCTTGAATACATTTTTTAAACAATTTGTTAAGAATGAAACACGTAGGGGGGCTGGTGGCGCAGTGGTTAGTGTGCGTATCCCCATGGAGGCTATAGTCCTCAACAGCAGGCGGCCTGGATTCACGTCTGGCCTGTGGCTCCTTTCCCGCATGTCAATCCCCACTCTCTCTCCCTGATTTCCTTCTCTGTCCACTGTCCTATCTCTGTGATAAAGGCACAAAAAGCCCAAAATAAATCTTGAAAAAAAAAATAAAAAATAAATAATGAATCATGTAGGTTGTATTGTTCTTCAGATTATTAATGTTGTCAGGTATCATCTTAATATCATTCCATCTTTTCCGGGTCCTCAAACATCTCTGGCTAATAGTAGAGAGAGAAACAGAAAATTCAGCGAGAGGGCGAGTTACGACTCACAGAAAAGAGACCAGTAAAAAGGCATGCTTATATCCACTAGGCCGTCGGGCATGGAGCAAGAAACTGCGAGAAACTCCTCTTCTCTTTTACAGAGTGGACGGAGAGATGAGCGAGGGCTCAGAGGTCTGCTGTGTCCTGTCTGTTTGAGTTTCCTCCAAAGACATGCGGCTGAATTGGAAATTCCAAAACGCCTGCAGGTGTGAATGCAGGAGTGAATGTGCAAGTCCGTCTGGTATACGTCTGGTGCTTTCTACATTGTAGATTCTGGGATGGGCTCCAGCAGCCTGTAACCCTTAGAATCATGGATGAAGCGTCTTCTTATTTTTCCTTGCATTGAGACGATCCCATCAGCTCCCATCATGGCAGCATCTCTGATACTCCGAGGTCAGCTCGCTCAGCTGGGAACCCTCCAATAAATCATTCGGTTTTGATCACACGTGAAAACTCCAGGCTGACATCTATTATGACAGCTGGAGGTTAAAAAACTCAACACACCTCCCTTTTCAGCAGGTGTAGTGGAAACAATGGCCTGGAGTCAACTTCACTGGCTGTTTGTTTTATCTGTGCTTTATAGACCTATACTCTGTATAAATAATGGACTCGGCCATTCACCCACTGGTTTCTTGACTGCATTTCCAAAAGCTCCAGGTTGGCATTATGCTAGCACTGGTTCAGATAAAACAACATTCATGGTAACCAAATAAAAACGTACATCTCTTCCTTATTACAAAAGCACACAAGCATTACATATTAAATCAGACTCGTAAGATTTGTTTCCCCGCGCTAACTGTGTGACATGTGCCGGACAAGCAGAGCACTACTATCTCCACTAAAACATGCTAACAAGCTCCGTGGAGTGAGCACAGTGTAAGGGAAGCAAAAGTTTGGATTACTTCCTGTTAGATACTGAAGCGCCTTGAGGAGCCCCCTCCTTCATCGTTACTCAGCCATGTCTCGGCGAGCGACAGAAGGGATAATAGAAACAGGGCATAGCGGTGAAAACGGCGTGGCCTGTTGCTTCCTGCTGCTTTGCACTGCTTCACTCACAGCCTTTAAAAAGAACCCAGCACAATACTGAAATACAAATACAAAATGTTATTTTTAGCAGACACATGTATGAGTGATATGTGTTGGAATAATCTATAAACTGATAGAAGAAATGTAATATGGGGGGTGGGGATATATAAGGTATTACTTCTTACTCCTTTTCGAATACTACCATTTTTTATTTTAATTTTGTTTTGAAATAACATATTATTCTCCCCACATAATATTTAAGCCTCTATTCCTTTATTAATTGTAAAAATAAATATTTATAGAATAGTCTGTTCTCTTTTAATTTATCTCTATTTTAATTTATCTTTTGGGTCGCTGTGGTCAGCGGGTTGAGTTGTTGTCTCTCAATCAGAAGGTCGAGGGTCCACCCCCCCTCATCCAACCAGCTCAGGAGCGCCTGCTGGGGGCAGCTCACTCACTCAGAGTGTAAACACATCATTTTCCTTCAGGGATCAATAAAGTATTTTTTTTTTTATGTGTTCAACTCTTAAATTGTTTGATATGAGTCAGGCTATTTAGAAATGTTAGCAATCATGTTACAGCTCTGCTTAAAAAGGTTTTTGATTTTATTTCTAAAACTGGTAGTGACTCTGTCTCAGATAAAAATGAAGGAGAATGTATTTCTTTAGCAACGAGTGAATCTGATGCGAGCTTGTGTTGTATGTGTGTGAAATCAGTTTGAACCATCTCTCTCTCTGTCCTTCACATTAAACATCTCTAAATCAGCTGTCACCTCCGTACTGTACCCCACATCCATCCATGCTGCTGGATGTGTGTGTGTTCATTGTTTTCTAACAACTCTCTCTCTCTCTCTCTCTCTCTCTCTCTCCACCAGGTGAATCATCGCCTGACTTCTCACCTGCTCCAAAAGTAAGTCAATCTAAACCTGTGGTCTTTCTTTCCTTCCCTCAAAGTCTCTGTGGTTACACAAACACACACACACACACACACACACACACACACACACGTGTTTGTGTGCTGTGTTGTTGTTCCTACGGTGATGCTACAGAGAGATGATGTGAGCTGACTTCTGTGTACTCACTGATGGATTAGTTAGTGGACAGTCGATCATTACGACGTGTGTGTGTGTGTGTGTGTGGTAAAGTTTCACCTGTTCTAGAGAGGCCATTTTGAAGGTTGATGGTTCACAAGTTTATGGAGTTATTTATCATCTTTACAACTATCAAAATATCTCATTCTCTTGCTGCTGTTGACTGGAACAGTTTGTGTATTCAAGATGGAAACAACAGATTGATAAAAACAAAGGTTGCATCATTATAGTTTGAAGGATTAAACATTTAGTGATTGCTATGAGCCCGAGCATGCAAAGGTCAAACATTATGGGCAAAACTGGTAAAGTGCATTTCTATTGCGTTGTGCTTCTTTTAGCCTTTACACATCCAACATGTAGCTGTGGGAACAATGTAATGCTTTGTTATCTTACTCTGGGCTCACTTGTATTGACCTGCTGTTGACATAAACATGATAGTGTGAATATTTGAATCTCATTCAGCTTTCTTTCTAAAGATGTGTGCACATGTGTATCATTGACTTTCTATTAAGTTGAGTTGGTTCAGAGTTGGTTCAGACTGCTCTGACCGCAGGCAGGGGGGGTTGTAGCTGTTCGTCAGGAGGCTCAAGGAGGCCTCAGCCTTTTTGTACAGTTTCTATCGGTTGACCGAAAATGACTTTGAGACAGTATTTTTAAGATGGCGCCCGCTGTCATTGGGCTTCAAAACTCCTCTACCGTAACCAATAACTGACGTCCATGTTTATACAGCATTGATGTTCACCCAACTTTTATACTTTTTGCAGAATTATAGTTAGATCCTGATAATTTTGTCCACCCAGAAAGAGATTCAGCCAAAGCTGCAGTTTCTCAAGTGACCACCGGAGGCTTTTTCCAAAAGTGAGTCAGTCTTTAGAGAGTCAGAAGTAAAAATGGCAGCAAGAGGCAAGTTTACAGCCAGGTACAAAAAAGGTTTTTGTCTCGACTGATCATTACTCTTTTCATGACGACTGAGCTGATGAAACGTGAACCCACCAAAGAAATGTGTCTCTTTTTCTGCCAACTGTGGCATTTTCTATTTACACCTGGATCAACTTTTTTGGAACTTCTTGGGAGGCCACCAAACGGCTACAGCAGATACAATTAACGTTTGGAAAAGTGTGCAGCAACCTCAGGAACAGTGCCCAGAAGAAAAGAAAAAAAATCTCAAGGTCCAGAACTAACGTAACACTGATGTGAAAACAAAAGAAGAATGTTGTTTTTTTTCTCTGCAGGTAAGCACAGGAGCACCAAACATTTATCAAGCTAGCAGGGTGTCGATGTGTGTTGGGTTACGATCCAAGAATAAAAAGGCATCAGGGGAAAAATAAACAGTTGCCAGAATTAGCATTTTGTCACCTGTTCCTCCACTTCAAGACTAACTGCTGCCAGTTTTAATTCTTAAGTTGTTTGTTGTGTAATTGTTCTGACTGTGATTTATCAGTGAGGACACATTAGAGGATATTGTCTCTTCAGTGCAATGCTGTTAGTGCCAGCTGCACTGATTATGAGACATTACTGTTCATCACCTTTTGTGTCTGTTACGCCTTTGTCTCAATAGAAATTATGCAAATACAGAAGATGTAGTCTATTACATTGTTTTTCTTTAATTTTGATTTTTTTTTCCTGGCTTTATTTTGTGAGGACACTGGAAAGAGTCAGAAGTCAGGGATCGAGAGGGAGGGAGAAGTGAATGATGCGGGACAGTAACCACAGGTCAGACTGTAACCCGTGCTGCCTGCCTGAAGGAGAGCAGCCTCCATACATGGGGCGCGCTGATCACAGGAACGTTGAAGCCTTTTAGAGAACATGCATGTGCTTTATTAGGTACAGGACAGAGGTGTGAGGAAACATGTATTGGTTGCTGTTTAAGGCTGAACGATTTATGGTTTTCTGATTGAAATCGGGATTTCAAAAAACGTGATCGCCAAAGCCGCGGTTTTTGGCAGTGCTTCTCCCGACTGACCCAGGAGCTGTTGTCAACTAATGTACACACGCCGTCTATTCTGCCCCTGTGTGTGTGCGTGACTTCTTTAGCCTGATACACAGCTCGACAGATAGCTAACAGTTTTCCTCCAATAAAGAAGCTCTCCGTCTTTTACGTGCAACGAGGCAAATGCCTGTCAGCTATCCTCGAATCACCTGGTTGAACATGTACAGAGGAAGAAACAAGTAGCCAGGGAGAAAGTCTTACAGAGAAAGGAGGGATTAGTCCATCAGAAGGCAGACGGTTAAATCTTTGACATATTTTTAAGGAGCATTGTATGTTTTGGCTTTGATATATGCAAAGGTCTTTCTGTCCATATGAATGACCAGTGTAATCCTGTGTTGTCCTGGGATTGATGAATGGGAAAAAGGCAGGACTGGTAATTCCTCTTCACCAGTTCGAGGTGTGAGGATGAATCTGCCCGGACCCAGAGTGAAAGAAAGAGGGAAGATTAAAAGACAGAGAAGGAGAATTGAAAGCAGAAAGGAATTAGACCATCCAGGCCTTGGTGGCTTAATCCACCTAAGCTGGACGAGGAGAGGAGAAGGTAAAGAAAACGTGGAATAAAGAGTGGGGCAATGAGAAATACAGACAGAAAGGAATGGTCTGAGGGTGGAGATGGACAGTCAATCTGAGTAAGCCAGCACGAGGACACAGAGAGAGAGAACCCAGGACTGTTAATCCTGGTTGTCCTTTGCAGACAAAGTTCCTAAGACCTTGACCAAAGTCGGACACTTGACCTAAACTTGAAGCGTATTTCCGTCCCTGGTCCCTTTTTTTATTGAATGACATACAACAGGTTGTATGTCTTTGTACCTTGAGTTTCAGGTGCTGGCTTGTCCTTTCCTTCAGATATTGTCTCATTACACAGATGCACTGTTTAAGAGCTTATCCTTGATGATGTATGAAGCTATACGTATGAGGACAGAGTAGCTCTGATGTTAACATGGATATCATTTTCTGCCTGTGCATGCTGGAGCTTTGAGTTCTGTATAAGACAACATGGTGATGAGACGGCTCCTCAGGTAATCCCCTTTATTCTCAGACGTTTCTTGACAACGAGAACATGCTTTGATACCTCTCGTTGAAGGTCAGGTCAGTACAGAGGAGCAGAAAACAGCCTGACGAGATGAGGATGACTGATGGGAGCAGAGTGTCTGTCAGTCTTTGGACTCCAGATCCACCCAAACAGACACACGTATGTTTCAATCTGGCATTTAAGTTAATGACATGGAAATAAATGAGAAATGGCACAGCGGATTGGATGTCCACTTGACATTTGCGGTCTGACGGGGGAGATTTCTGATGCCCTGCCAGGTAGTTTTTTTCCTATTCATCTGTCAGGCAGTCGGGCCTGCGTGTACTTCACTGCTCTCTGTGTTTTCACTGTGAAAGCTCTGAGTCATTGAGATCAACAAGACATCAAGTTCTTCTTCAAAGACATATTTTTCCTACATTCAGGCAATGATGCTTTTGCTCCGTCACTCTCAGGGTGAAAACTTTCAATTGAATCCCTCATACTTTGAACAATCATCTGTTGTCACCCCTTCCTTCTAAAACCTGCTGTTTTCTCATTGAACTGATGTGTTTCATTGAACGGATGCTACACATTCTCTTTAAGTTTACCTTCGGACGAGGCGGACGTTTGCTGGCTGTATGTCAGGAACAAGTTTGTATCGCCTGTGAGAAAAGAAAAAACCTTTTCATGTTCAGTACAGAGCCAGTTTAATGGCTGCAGGCGGCCCTGACAAGAACACAGGTTTGTCTGGCAAAAAAAAAAAGTTACACAAGTCACAAAAGTTTAAAATGTCCTTCTGCCATGAAAGAACAGTGGAGGCCAGTCACATACGACCTTGGTCCCACAAAAGATGAGACACTGTGTAAAATGTCATTAAATAAAAAGATTTACGGAAACAGCAAAACAACATTAAAATAGCACAGAGATAAAATATCAGATGTTGAACCCTGGAAATGTCAGTGTTTTTGGAAAAACAGTATGTGCCCAATTTCAATTTGATGCGAGCAATGTGTTTTAAAAAATGGGACAGTGGCAACAAAAGATTGGAATAATGTTTTAATATGAAATTTGAGTAATAAACTGGCCGTCCTACAGTGCAGACTTGTCATGAATGAATATTTGATGCATTATAAAGCATTATAAGTCAAAGGAGACAATGAACTGTTGAACAGCTTCAGTTCATTAAGAATGAATCTGCTCTCCTCATACATCGTGTACACTGTTCCCAAAAAGTTTACTGAGTGATGCAAACAGCGGGGTACACGTGACCCTGTCCTAAATCTTTTGAAACGTATCAAATTCAAACTGAGATAAATATTTTTCCCAAAAGACTAAAACTGATTCGTTTCAACTTGATTTGTCTTTGTGCTTTTATTCAGTCCAAAATGTTTTTTTGAATCTTATTAAAATGATAACATTCTGATTTTATCTACATTTAACACCTCGTTCCTACTTTCTATAAAAGTTGGTTGTATGCCTGATGGATTTAAATGAAGAGCATGTTCCTACCAATCAGGACTTTTTCTAACAGCAGCATCCTGCTTGTGAATGTTGGAGACTGGTGTCTTGTGTATGGACATTAATTATTTGTAGTTCATGTGATGATGTGATTTATTATAAATATACAATAAAATATAAGGACAACTGTTCATGTGAGGGAGCCTGTTGAGAAGCAACGTAAAGTCCTGAAAGTATTTCAATAAGTTCAGAAGAACAGCTCCAGATCAGATGCACGGTAGAAGTGCATCCATTATGAGCCATTATGTTCAACAGTGCTCATGTGTTTCAGCATGATTATCCTTGAAAAGGACAATGCTCTCACCAAATGCCACCAGGAGGTTTTCTAATGGTAATTATTGTTCAAGCAAATTATCCGGCCTCAGTCCAGGGTGGCCATTTTCCCTCAATCTACCATGCCTGAAATAACTTAGACTCTCTGAAGGTACCACTCACAATCACCAGGTGCAGCTTTCCAGTCATGACTTTCTGCTGTGTCGCCTATGGATTTGAGTTTAGAGCATGTCCAATTGAAACATGATGGGAAGACGTGAAGCTGCCGTGAAGGCTGACATACAGACAGTCTTAAAAAGGCCACCAAACGGCTACAGCAGATACAATTAACGTTTGGAAAAGTGTGCAGCAACCTCAGGAACAGTGCCCAGAAGAAAAGAAAAAAAATCTCAAGGTCCAGAACTAACGTAACACTGATGTGAAAACAAAAGAAGAATGTTTTTTTTTTTCTCTGCAGGTAAGCACAGGAGCACCAAACATTTATCAAGCTAGCAGGGTGTCGATGTGTGTTGGGTTACGATCCAAGAATAAAAAGGCATCAGGGGAAAAATAAACAGTTGCCAGAATTAGCATTTTGTCACCTGTTCCTCCACTTCAAGACTAACTGCTGCCAGTTTTAATTCTTAAGTTGTTTGTTGTGTAATTGTTCTGACAGTTCTCTGCTGTGATTTATCAGTGAGGACACATTAGAGGATATTGTCTCTTCAGTGCAATGCTGTTAGTGCCAGCTGCACTGATTATGAGACATTACTGTTCATCACCTTTTGTGTCTGTTACGCCTTTGTCTCAATAGAAATTATGCAAATACAGAAGATGTAGTCTATTACATTGTTTTTCTTTAATTTTGATTTTTTTTTCCTGGCTTTATTTTGTGAGGACACTGGAAAGAGTCAGAAGTCAGGGATCGAGAGGGAGGGAGAAGTGAATGATGCGGGACAGTAACCACAGGTCAGACTGTAACCCGTGCTGCCTGCCTGAAGGAGAGCAGCCTCCATACATGGGGCGCGCTGATCACAGGAACGTTGAAGCCTTTTAGAGAACATGCATGTGCTTTATTAGGTACAGGACAGAGGTGTGAGGAAACATGTATTGGTTGCTGTTTAAGGCTGAACGATTTATGGTTTTCTGATTGAAATCGGGATTTCAAAAAACGTGATCGCCAAAGCCGCGGTTTTTGGCAGTGCTTCTCCCGACTGACCCAGGAGCTGTTGTCAACTAATGTACACACGCCGTCTATTCTGCCCCTGTGTGTGTGCGTGACTTCTTTAGCCTGATACACAGCTCGACAGATAGCTAACAGTTTTCCTCCAATAAAGAAGCTGAAGTTTCTGTGTCCAGCCTGTAATAAAGGAAGCACTGTAAAACTGTAAAACCAAAGAGACATCAAAACATAAGTTATTCATCTCATAATATGCTAAACAACCGAAAAGTCTAATGTCTAATGTCTATGAGAATTTGAATAGGAATGCTAGCGGTTAGCATCGCGAATGTGTCAATTGTTGTCTCACGTTGTAACCTTAATAAACATACTCAAAAGAAACAATGCAAGATGTGACCATGAAATGACGCTCACAGGAAAATGTTTCGGCCGTATGGCTAGAAGAAAATATGGAGACATTGTTGGCTTCTCTTGTTGCTTAACTTCTGTGAACTAAGTCACCTACGGCAACCCCAAAGGCACAACATATATCAACACTTATGACCAGATTTCTGTCAAACTTACACTAAAACATCACACCGTCTGTGTGTTTCTTCATCTGAAATTAATTCTTAGCGTTATTTTTCATTCTTTTTTAATTTACAGTTCTGGCATTTAAAGTTTTAACTGGTGTGATGTAATTTCCTGTCATGTTTGTAAATGTTACTGTACATTGAAAACATTGCACAAGCTTGATTTGAATAAAATTGTGATTAAAATCGAAATCGCAATTTCTGCCAGAAAAATCGCAATTCAATCTTTTCCTAAAATCGTTCAGCCTTAGTGCTGTTCATTCCCTTCCCAGGCTTGAAACTTCATGTAGAGTCTGTGTAAAGGCTTCACACATGCACTCAAAATGTCATGAAAAAGTCAGGCAGACCTCCCCCTGAAATCTTCCTCAGTTGCTTGTTTACCCATGCACGTCTCAGAGGGAGACTTTCCCTTTCAGAAGGTTACAGAGAGGGAAGTCAAAGGACGTGACACAAAAAAAAAAAGAAAAAAAGTTAATGTAGTGGATGTAACGGCAGAGCCTGATGACAGTTTTTGACTTTATACCAACACTGTTTAGTTTGATGTTTTCAACATGTGAACATAAGAACAACACCACAGCAGTTTAACAACCATCACAGGATATAGTTTGACTGTTTCCTTAAATCATTGGCTCACCTGGCTTCACGGGGAATTCTACCAGGTGGATGGCAGAAATACATGTGGATAGTGTCTGGCTGAAAACATTGTCTGTGATCACACCGAAAATAAAAAGTGTAAGATATGAAAACTCTAGACAGTGTCACTGACTGACTATTTACTGTACATAGTCAAATCTAATTGGCCAGAATTTGCCTCATCGTAGTATGTCGATCGACTGTATGCCCTGTAGCTGATACAACCCCAGTTCAAAAGATACCAGTTGTAAGTGGGCCATGGGGGGTACACCCTGGCCCCGTCACATGTCAGACACAGTGCTAACATGTGGAGATAGACAACCAGCCACACTCACATTCACACCTACGGCCAATGCAGCTTTGATTCTCCTCTTTAAAACAATAATAATCAGAGACCTTTCTTAAAAGATGGTCTGAAAATTCATCAGAAGACAACAGACTGGTATTCAGTGTAGACCTTCTCAGCAGCCACTTTTCATTACTATGTGTTGCAAGTCATTAATAATGAAGCTCTCCTTGAAATGTAGTCGAGTCAATGACAAGTTAGAATATAATTCTATTTTTAATATCAGTCACCTGTCTTAAGACTAACTCGCTCTGATAACACCGTCTGCTTGATCAGGAGCTTCTCATCAGAATCAAAGAAAACAAAAAAAGATCGTCCATCCGTCCATCTATCCATCTGTCCTTCTATATGTCTGTCCGTCTGTCCATCCATCCGTCCATCTATCCATCCGTCCTTCTATACATCTGTCCGTCCGTCTATCCATCCGTCCATCTATACGTCTGTCCTACTATATGTCTGTCCGTCCGTCCATCCATCTGTCCTTCTATACGTCTGTCTGTCCGTCTATCCATCCGTCCTTCTATACGTCTGTCTGTCCGTCCGTCTATCCATCTGTCCTTCTATACGTCTGTCCTCCGTCCATCTGTCCATCTGCATTCATGGTATTTTGATACTCTGTGTGCTTCGTCTGTTTACCTTTGTTCTCATCTTAAAATTACTTTGTAAACTTTTGTATTTAAAGGTGCTATATAAATAAAGTTATTATTATCATCCGTCTCTCCACACATGGACCTATGAATCTGTGATTGATAGGTCACAGGGCTATAATTTGGACCACCTCCCATTTCTTTATTTTTTTTTGTAATGACATGGTCTTACGCTAAAGGTAAGGCAAGACGAGCACAATTCAAACAGTTTAGGTGAATATTGAATGTTTGATCAACTCCTACAGTGAACAAAAGCCGTGACTGATCAAATGACCTATCTGAGCACATGAGAGTCAATATCAACAAGTCTGCAGTTTTACAAGTACTAAGGCTCTGACTGTCTTCAAACCATCTGTTGAAAAGTTTCTCAGCTGAAAAAAGAAATGTTTTTTTTTGCTTGCTATCTTTTCTGACTGCATGATGCTCCAATGTCCCACCAAGCGAGAAACCAAACTCTCCATGAGAACTCCATCCCCGCGTGCCTCCACAGGTGGCTTCTCATTGGCCCGCTGAGTCCCCAGGCCCTATCTTATTGGTCACCTTTTCCTGCAGGAGTCTGTTGAGGAGCCCTTTGGATCTCAACAGTTTACCAACCCCCCTAATGTTAGACGTAGTTGCAAAACATTCTCAGCCTTGCAGAAAGGATACACAGTTTAAAAAGCAGTATATCCTTCTGTGTTTACGTGTGTGATCTCTGCTTGTTTCAAGAATGAGTCAAAGTCGAACAAAAGAAGAGAAAAAAATCAGGAAGTAGGCCATGAGTCATAAATTGATTGCAATGGTTATTAAAAGTGTGGCCCGCGTCAGCAGCAGTTTTACTTCTCTTTGTGAAACCTGGTTCATAGCAGCTGCAAGACTTTCAAATGCCACCACTTGTGTGTTTTTTTTTGATCTCCTCGAGTAATCAGAACTGGTAAAAGCTGCCTCCTTAACCTCTAAGGGTCTACTCGATGACTTTGGCAACTTGAGAGAAAAAATCCTGCCACGCATTGTTATTTCAGACTCAATCGTTCATATCTGAACCCGCAGCAACTCCCCTCCAGCCCTGTTTCTTTTATAACTTTAGCATTTACTTGGAGTTTGTCTTAATGCGACTGTAATGTCACCAGTGTGCAAAAGATCACCATGAGCACAGTGCTCAGTGTGATCAGAGAGGAACAGAGGAGCAGAAGCGCGTCTTCACCAGAAAATCTACCAGCAGGCGGCTACCCTAAAAAAAGTTAGCAGGCTTATCTCTGAAAGTCCTCTGTCTTTATTTTGGACAGACGTCTACATCAATTTAAACTCATGTTCAGCAAATTTGGGACAAAAGTAAAAGTAAAAAACAAAAATATTAAAGGGGTCATATTACGAAATAGTGTTTTTAAAAAAAAAAATTTATTCAATTTTATTACATTCAAAGAGACACACATATCAAAGTGGAGCGTTCAGAGAGAGCTGGTTTCTGCAGGGTCACAAACCTCCTCTGGTGAATCATTCATGTTATATTTGGAGCAAAGCTCAGCACAGATGTTTCATTTAGACCACAGACGACTGTTTGAAAAGGTGGTACCTTTTCATACCTGCTGCACTGTGGGAGAGAGAGACTCTTAATTAGTCACTTTTTGTCTGACGCTCCTCTTGATGTTTATTCTGTAATCTTGACTACAGCATTCACGTCCGACTGATGTCTCTGTGCAGCCCGGGTCGAAGTCAATAAACAAACTTCAGTGGTCAGACTACGACATAAACACGGCCGTCTAAACGTACATCCACCGGCTGTCAAACAGGACTTTTATTTGATTATTATTATATTTATTTGATTGTTTCACGTCATGCTAGTCTGGCATGTTGCGTTATGGTGTTTCCATCTGTTGTTGTTGTGTTTTCTTTGGATTGTGACAGGCTCGTGCCACACGTCAGTACTACGTTTCATTTCCCCCGTAAAAGTCAATCAAGCATTCTCTCCAGCAGTGGTTTCAAAACCTTTCAGCTCGGAGCTGAATGAGGTTTATAACAGCTCACAGCCACTGGAACACAAAAGAGCAACACCCATGAAGACAGCAGCCTAAAACATGTAAGTAGTCTTTTCATTTTTAGAAAGGCTAGAAGAAGAATAAATGTCCCTCCCATGTCTCGACTGGAGCTCGAGCGGACTTGATGCTGTCATCAGCAAACATCATAATTTGTTTACACATTCAGTCAATTTTCATTTCACTTAATGATATACATTTATTTAACTGATCTCTTTATAGTATATATTTCAACAATAATGGACTATTTTCTCGGATTTAAATGTATTTTTATTTGGAAGTCATCCCCTCTTGCCAATTTGAAAAGGCAGAGCTGCTGTTTTGAGTGACACGCTCGTAGGGAAGCCCTGCGTGCCCACTACATGATGACACAGCACGTTTCACTTTGATTGCTGAAGAGAATATATTCCTCGGAGACTCATGCCCCCCACAGAGGAAAACATGGATCTTCTGGGTCTTGCATGGAGTTAAAATATAACAATAATCGATTGGTTAGCTATTCATGAAAGCACACATTAAAGTGCTGTGACACAGTATAGAGGGACGATCTGCTCCACACAGGATCATGTCTTTCACTGGTCAGAAACACGTCATTGATCTGCTTCTGTTTACTCACTCCATCGCATACTGTTAACACACACACACACACACACACACACAGTGTCATAAACTGAGAAATAATGATGGTCCTAACGGAGAACACATTGATTAAATCATTACACCACTAATTGACTGGCGGCATTGATCTGATCTTGACCCACATACACACACACACACACACACACACACACACACACACCTTTTAGAAAAGTGAACACAGTCTGAACAATATACATTTTTAGATGTCAACAATACTATGTGGATACTCACACATATCGTCTGTACTTCTTACCTTTGATACTGTTTTTTTTTTTTTTTCTCAACACAAACACATACAAACACACACACACACACACACATTCACTCAGGTCAATCACAGCGATGAGAAAAAACACACACTGGTGTCTTGAGACGCGGCGCAGTTTAAACATTCATTAATGCTTAATGAAGGCAGAGAAAAAGATTGATTAGATTTTATTAGCTGCTCTGTGGGAAGGTGAGGATGGCCTTTTGTTAACTGATTAGATCGTAGTGAATAAATAATTGGATCAGGGGGCATAGACAACTTTCTCAGGCCAGGATTTCAAACTGATTAAATGTAGTTTCTAAGAAAAGGGATCAAACCTGAATTAAACATGTTGTGTTCTCATCATTGTTTTATGAAGCCGTTCTCTTTGTGTTCTTAGTTTAACCTTTTTTTGTTCCGCTGATGAAAAATTCACACATGAATAGAAGATTCAGAATCTAAATCTTTAAGACCAGTCAGACTTTCTGCTTTCAAGCTATCCGTGTTATAGTTTGTTAATTTGACTATCAAACTATAGTTTAGAAACTCCTGTTGTGGTATTTGTCTTAATCTGTCTTCTAAACAGATCCTTGTCTGCCTGATGTCAGCACATTAATATACTGTAGTTATAAATTAAACATCACAACAGAATATATAACTTAACAATGTCCCATTTCAGTAAATCAGCCGTGTGGAGTGATGGTTCGGTTCAACACACAGTTAAAGTCAACAAGTTGAGCGGTGGCGATGCAGCTGGACTTTAGACTGTATATATTAATGGATGAAGCCTGAGTGACGTCAGCCTTTGATTACTGAAGGGGACTTTGGCCCACTCATGGTCACTGTGCTGGAAATGTCTCAACCGAACTTTGAGTCAATCTAACGACAGGCCGAGAGCTGGAGCTGAGCTACACCCTCCCCTTTTATCAGCTCAGACTCACCTTATTAACTAACACCTTAACAACTGTAATACTTTATCGAATCAAAACAGACAAGTTTAAAGAGAGTGAAAATGTACCCATACTCTCATTTTATCTTTTAAATATTAAGATTTTGTCCATTCTCCATTTAGGTACAGTATGCCAAAAAGAAACAAAACACCCCTTATGTGGCATAGAGTAATTATAAGAATGCCACATTTCGACTGAACAATTGAGGAACTTACCAGAAACAATTTTAAAGTGACTAATAGTTTTTAAAAAGTAACATTTAATAAAACTTTTCATTTTGATTTATGACTTTTGGACCACGCTCATGTCTGCAGAATTGATGTCTCACAACATCCATTCGAGGTTATGAGGATAACAACTACTTCAGCATAAAAACAGTTCTTTAAAGTTGCACTCTGAATAAAATATAAATAATGAGTTTAACCGGCTAAGAATTTGTAACTTCAGTCTGCATGAAGGGGTAATGATGCAGACAAGCAGGTCTACAAATCCTTTTGAAGTTTGACATTTAAAAAAGAAAAAGAAAAAGTTTTCATCTTGTTTTTATCTGAAGTTTCACTTGAACACAAATAAACACATTTTCACACCGTGCAAGGTGAAATCCACACTGTCTCAGCTCTGTGGGAGGAAAACACTTAAATACTCAGGTTAATTTACTACACACCTTTAATTAAACAGACACACAAACGTGAGCACACTGCATGCACCTTCACCAGTGAACAAAAGGACACAATATTCGCAGAAATAAAGCATAAAGGCAGACACACTGTATTGCAGCACACAAACGTGTACACCTGTTGATGCTCCGCTGTGACTCCTAGTTTGGACCAATGGTGCGTCGAGCTGCGCAGCAGGTGGCCAATTAGTGGCAGCCTGAGGCGGGACCTCCTGCTGTGGTTATAGCTCCTGACCAATTAGAGGACTAGATTTATACCAGTAATAACTCTGTGCTCACACTGCTGCACACACAATGTCTACACAGTGAGCGCTCACACACAGGTGTATCTTGTTATAGCTAGAAAATATGCAAAACAAAACAGGCATAAACATAAAGGCAATTGCACATGCTAACAAGAACACAGCCCCCCTATATGTGCTTCAATAATCAGCAATTAGAGCAGTTTGCAGGATCAGTCATATCTCAGCCCAGCAAACTGTTGCTGCACAAGCAGGGCTTATAGCACAGAATGAATTAAAGTGAAACTAAGAAACAGAAAAGGACCATTAAAAACCACAAAGTGGTGATGACAGGCTTCATTTATCTTTAGCTGCTTGCTTTCCAGCCTCCTTCAAAGACTTTGGGAACTTGTTATTCGCGAGAACGCCGGCAATCTCGTGCGCAAATTCGATGAATGTGCAGGAAGGAAGCAGAGAGAGCATACATAGAGAGATGAGATGTAATCACTGGTTCCTATCCCAATAAAGATCAAAGCTGCGGTGTAAAAGTTCTTGATGTTCAACACGTTTGTCCTCAAAGTCAGACTGGGCTGTCCTATATTTAGATATGTGTCTAACATTACATAAGTGTGATTCCATGAAATAATAACTTGTATTGACGTAAACTAGCTCTGTCTTTTTCATATTTCTATGATGTACTTTACCTTCAAAAACATTTAGCAAAAACATGTGTTTTGTGGTACTATTAAATTTCCACAAGCGGCAAAATGTAACTTTGTGCTCCATTTTAAATAAGAAGCATGACACTGTGTTCAGGGTTTCTGTTTTGGGCGATGAATGAGTCAAACAAACAACAGCTTATAGTCAATGTTTACCTCTCAAAGTTACAGAATGCTTAGGATATGACTTTGTTGTTATGTACCATAGGACACTTTCTTTTATATAAAGCAATCAAACCTGTCCGTGATGAAGCTTTTATAATGACGAGATTAAACATTTGAAGTTTCCTGACAAGCTGCCTATTTCAGTTCATTTGTACAAGCAGAGATTTGTGCCTAAAATGGTCAAAAGGGACGTTAACATTTACAATACTATAGAGGAAAACTTAAAAACCGCAGTTGCTATGGAAGACAATGTTGAATAGTTGATGCTATCAGGCTAAGAGTAAAGGTAGTAAACCAATACATTAGAAATAGATGATTATATAAAAACTATTTATTATTTATTGTTACTGGCACCAATCAAAACCAAGACACATTTCCTCTGAGGACTCAAACGATCTCAACACTAGTCACATTCACTGTGACGATCCGATCACATCTATGCCACATAAAACATGTTTGGACATGGGGCAATAAAACATCTGCCATGTCCTAGGAACTGATAGCTGATTGTTCTCAGCTGAAAATAAATTAGAAATAAAGGTAAGATGGTCGTTGGTTTGGTCAACTGCTTGTGATGGTAAATTGGTTATTTCCATTGCAGCACTCACTGAGAATGTGTGAATGTTCAATTGACAATAAGAAAGGGCAAAATACTCCGCCACATCTCATCAGCTGCTTGAAGGAGTACTGTAGCACAGCCTCAGCTGCTAACAAGGAACAAACAGGCAACAACAGGGAACAAGAGAACATCTGCATCACACAAATAAAACCATGTGCACAGCATGTGGCATCCTGCAGGTTTACCAGAAATTGAAACTGTGGGATTCATTTGCAATGAGACTGGCACTGAAAGGATTTGCAAAAACGTGGTTTCTTCTTAAGAAAGCACCAGTAGTATCAAATCACCTCAGACACTGCTGAAAAATAAATGTGTAACCACTGAGTCCAACAGGGGAAATCCCTGCTGGTGTTCTGGTCGACATTTAAGATTAGTGATTAAAGTGATTGTTGTATTTACCAAATATTACACACAAATGAGAAATACTATATAAACTGTGAGTCTTTAAAGTGAGTAGTGAATGCATCTTTTTTTTTTTCGTTTGGTTTCACCCAACAATACAAATCCATGTATTACTGTACATTGGTTGAATAAGCAACACTTTCTGAATAAACACTTTCAGATCAATTTCTGCAGTAGTGGAGGCTGGACACAGACAGCAGGTGTTGAGGAAAGAGCGATGGGTTTGGGGCGGGAGGATAGAGCTTCAGTTGCAGAACATGTAACCCATGTTGTGATAATTCCATTACAAAACCAAACACAGGCCACAACACATCTGAAAAATCTTCCACGAGCTAAATGAGAAAAAAAAAATAGGAAAAAAAATTAAACCAGCGACCCCATGCACTCGTGAAAATATGTTCTCCATGAAACAGCCAAATCGAACAGGCAGAAAGCAGCTGAAACCATAACAAAGTCGTAAATGGATTTGAGACAAACTCAGATGATGGGGCTCGGTGAATACAAAGTCATTACAAGCAATTCTGAAAGAATAGATATTACAGGGGGAAATCTGTTTGTGGAAAATTCATGCTGACACATGCTGAGACAATTTGTACCTGGAATGTCAGCTGTAACTAAGATCATGTTGATCTGTCTTTCAGGCTTGTCGGTTGTTTTTTTTTTGCAACTGAATAAATCTTAATCGTGCAGGACATTCAAGACAAGCTGTGAATCAACTTTGAAGTTCCTGGTGTCCTGAGATTGCATCAGAAGTGTTTGACTCGGCCTCCATCGAATAAACAAGCACTTTAAAAGAAGACATAAAATCTGGGGATTGAGATCCCCTCAAGGTAGCCGATGGCATTTTTAGGACAGTCTGTCCCTTAAACCTTTCTGAGTTGCTAAGTCAAACAGTGTGAAGTTCAGACTGATGACGGGGTTCTAACTGGATGGACGGACGGACGGACGGATGGATGGATGGATGGATGGATGGATGGATGGATGGATGGATGGATGGATGGATGGATGGATGGATGGATAGATAGATAGATAGATAGATAGATAGATAGATAGATAGATAGATAGATAGATAGATAGATAGATAGATAGATAGATAGAACAATTGAGACAAAAAAAGAAAAAGATATGAAGCGGCCTCATTACATATAAGAAGACGTGTGTGTGTGTGTGCGTGTGTGTGTGTGCGTGTGCGTGCATGCGTGTGCAGAGCTCGTTAAGAAACAGCACGTCAGGAGCACTGTAAAAAGTCTCAGCCCAGAAGAATCATTTCAGCCAATTGGAGGCTGGACTGTTGGTTTGTGTGTGAGTGCTTTTGTCATTTAGTACCAAGTGTACGTCTGCAGAATAGAAACTATCTGTCTCTCTCTATATAAACTATCTCTTTCCTGATTCTCAAATGTTTTTCTTTTTCTAGTTGCACACCACCTCTGATTTTACTCCTTTCTCTTTTTTTTCTTTTAATTCAAACCCATTTCCTTTTTTCCAGCTGAATCTCTCTATCACAACTACCTTCATATGTTTTAATCTCATCTGTTACCTCTTATCTTTCTCTGTCCCATTACCTAATGTAAAAGTAATCATTTCAAGGTTTTAGACATGGCAGACCTGGAAATAGAGGATTTCAATTTGCAGATTTAGAGGAACACTAATGAAAGAGGCCAGTCTTTGATAGGATCCTACTGAGACAGGAATAGCTTGACTTTTTTTTTTAACTGAAAATGAAGACTTCACATGAAGGTTTCAAATTTAAGCAGGACTTTTAACAAACTGGGTTTCAATTCTCACTTAAGGAGTTCCTCGTGTGTCTTTTCTTGGCCCTTTGTGGTTTTCTTGTCCATCTTAGTTTGCATGCTTCCTTGCATGTCACGACCCGGCTCTTAAGGCCTGACAAAATGTGAAAAACGTTTTTTTAAACAGAGACTGAGGTTATCAACCCGGTCTTAACTAGCCAGCACCTGAGAGACTGACCACGTCTGCCCAGGTTCAGTGGAACGCCGTCCACCAGCAACCTGCAGGGACACGAGACACACAGACAGAAAGGAAACACAACAGAAGACTCTGCTGGCAAGTGTTTAAAATCGTGTCTCACTTAGTTGTTACGCAGATGACACGCAGATATATTTCAGCCATCTACCTCGCTCTCAGTTTTCACAGAGGCTGATTGCACTTCGTCCACTTCATGGTTTGCTCAAGGTTTTCTGCCTGTTTACTTCTGTCACCAAGCGCTTCAAAAGGATGGAACTGCACAAATAAAAATCAGCCTGGACATTCACTCTCTGAAGGTTACACTGAAACTATTAATGTTGTGTAATTTAGGTCTAGCTATATCCTTACCCACCTCAGTCATAGCTTGATCCCAACAACTGGTTTTATATTTTATGACAAATCAGGTGAAAGTTGAAGGCTGAGCACATTCTCTGTTTGTTTCTTTGACAAGAAAAACATCATTAGAGACCACACGTCTTGCTGCCATTTTTGTTTCAGGTATTTGTATTTAGAGTGATGAACATGTCCAGGTCTTGAGAGTAACTGTTTGACATAAGGTTACGTGTGTATCTAATATTTCCTACTTGCACAACAATAGGGCACTTTATGCTTGTAGCAGTCAGAGTTCACGTTACCCACTGTCACTGTGGAAGGACACTGCCTTCCCAATTTGAGTTTTCAATGAAGTTATCATCAGCAATTATCATCACAAACATCTAGGATGTGTGATATGATAATTGATAATTGCTTTTTGCAGCTAACGTTTGAGATAAATTCTAACAAATCAAAATGCACTGTGTCTGGGTTGGGATGGGATGGGGGGCTTAAAAAATCTTGAAGGGGTGCCAGACAGAAAAAAAAGTTTAGGAACCGCTATGGTACATGTATTGACATAGTTGAAGCTGCTGTCCTCTTGAACGCTGGATCAGTCCAACAGAGAGAGGAAGAGGGAGAGAAATGCAGAAGACATGTCTGAAGTGGTAAATTTGCCAGCTGTCCTCTGGCATGCTGCTGGCTTTACTTTCTATTCTATTAAAGCATACTGCAGAAACCAGTCTCCTGTGCAGAGCCACAAGCTGTGTGTACGAGTGTTTGTCTGTGTACGAGGGTTTGTTCGGACAGAATGGTAGTTGTATATTCAGTGTTCACTATTGTGTGTTAGGCTGCTTTAATTCTAAACAACACCTGAGACCCTGCCATTCCAAGATGAGCCCTAAGCCCTGAAATGAAATCCAGCCTAGCATGTCTACAAACACACACACACACACACACACACACACACACACACACACACACACACACACACACACACACTCACACACACACAGTGACACAGAGGGTCCCTTCTCGGGTGAACTCATGCATAATGGCACATTGACACACTCTCATACATACAACCAGTAAAAAACAAAAAGTCTGCACCAGACACAGAGATGCACAGAGGCGGGTACCCAGCCTGCCTGCCATGCCAAGTAGAGGATTACAGTGCAAATCAGAGGCTTACCTGCAGAGAGTGTAATGTAAAAACACAATACACCATGATGGCTATCTGGATGCCTAGGAGGGAAGGTCAACATTTCATTGTGTGAGTAGCAACAGCTGCAAAAATGTATTTCTGCACAAGTCTCATCTTCTGTCAGTAGAACCACTATGAATATGTCCCAATTAAATATAAAGTAGTTCTTGAGTTTTACAAGGCAAAAAAAATAAATAAAAAAATACAGTGTGTGTGTCACATTGACTCATCTAAACTTGCAGAAGTTAGTTCACTCTGTAGCTATTAGCTGGTTATTTTCTAACCAGAAAAGAGTTCATGATCACCAAGCAAAACTACATTTAAGATATTTAGGGTGATGCTACCAACATGCAGGACTCATTTAAGTGGTTTGGGTTTGAATGTCCTAAAGAAACCCCAGTAAACAAATATAATAAAAGCCATTGGAAAAATTTACAAAGAAAACCAATTTTGACTTGCAGACGTGGCAGTTGCTCGTCTCTAAAGGTCCTCATGTTTTTTCTATTTATTCAGTTGGATCAGGACTTTTAAACTAACTCACAGATGGCAGCAGAAAGGCACGGTGAATGGTAGATGATTTTGGCAATGCAGGCTGGTGGATGGATGTTTGACATGAAAAATCAGGGTCTTTTTACTAAAGAGATGTTTTCCATAAAGTTGACATGGATAAAAAATCTCAACATGTTAAATGACAATTGGACATGAGCACTTTTCCAGTCTTCTGATTACTCAAAGCGCTTTAACACCTACCCAATCACACAATGATGGCAGATGTTGCTATGCTAAGTGACCATCAGAAGTATTAATCATATTCCTACACATTCACAAGCCGACAAATTAGCTGGAGAAATTTGGGGTTAAGTGTCCTGCCCAAGAAAACAGGTACTCCTACGGGACGTACTTTGACCAGGTCCTTTTCAGAGAGGACTTCGCAACAATTTTTTTTAGCAAATGTAGCATCTGCAGGCTAATAAATATAATGGAACATTATTCCAGGGAATACCCTGAAAACATAAAAGAAAAAGAAGGATAAGCCTTATTTCATTTAGGACTTGCAGTGACCCCAGCTTCAGAGCCCCTCTTCTCACACCGACAGACCTGACTAAGCATCATCTGCATCAAAACGTATTGATATCAGCATCCTCAACCTTTGTTAAAGTTGTTCAAGCTCAGTCACATCTGGTTATTTTGGGTTCACAGTGCTATTTTTTCTCATTCAGCCGACTTCAGTGGGACTTCCATTGAAAGTGTCACTGAGTGATTTTGTAGATCAGAGAATTCCTGATACTGATCCGAGCTTACAGTTCATCAGACTGGGACCTGGTTAGTCCACATGTGGTTTCTGGAGAAGAAGCTAAACCTGAGCGAGCTGTATGAAGTTATCAAACCAAACCTTCAGGAAGGTTAGATATTCATGGGAGAGTAAAATGTGATGATAAATAGTTCCACTTTTGATTCAATCACAGCTTGCAGCTCGAAGAAACATCATAAACTTTAAAGGCTCTTTAAAAAGTGGTCTGTAGAGTTTGTCTCGACAGCTTCTTTGAAGATCAGATGTTCTTTGGGTTTCCATGACTTTATGTGAGGAGGTTCAAACTGGTATTTTTACGAGGTTCTGTAAATAATCTCTGCTCTGAAGACTCAATCTTCAATTTAGAAGAAGATAAATAATGCAGCAGATCAGTGGAACAGAAGTGGGAAACATCAACCACAATGTGCATTGTGTTGTTGTTTGTACTTCAACAAACAAACAGGATGACTCGCTTATAAAAATAACTTTGCTCCTTCTTTGCTTTTCCTCTGATGTCATTAACATTTGAAACACAGCATTGCATAACGTAGAGGGGCGGGGCCATGAGCCGGGAACTTAACTTTACTTAACTAATAAAAAAAAGACCTTTGTTTGATTTAAGACTACATTTAGTTAACTTTGAAAATTCATTACATATGTTATTGTATAATTTAGTATAAATTCACATATTTTAGACACTTTAATGTTTGAAGAAATTATGATTCGTGGGGATAGTGGGAGTAAATACAGAATTTACCTTTGTGTGTGCACACAAATGATATACAGACTTTTAAATAAAAACTTTAAAAGTCAGCAGGTGATCAAAAACTTTATGAGTATCTCAATGTTTCAACGAAATATCTTGAAAAGAAGCCAACACAATGTGGTGTAAGAAAAGGAACCCGTTTTAACTTCTTCAGGCGAGAGACTCAGCCCATCAGTGTATGGCGGCGCTGCGTACAGTACGTCACTGTGATTGTGACAAAGATGGAAGCACGAGAGCAAAGCAGAGATGTTGCTCACAGCCAAACACATTAGAGACGCTCTGCTGACATTAAATAAGTGTGCGTCAATGACGTCGATTCAAGTACAACATGCTTTTCTTCTGGAGTGTCACGAGGTGGCTTTGGTCACATGCACCCAAAACAAACAGCAGAGGAAACACTGAAGACGACTGAAACCTTTCCCCTCTGTTGTATTTTTATGTTGGGCCTGTCACAGAGTACTGTGTCCGCTGTCCATGTTGTCATTGCAAAACCTGTGAACCCATGCGGTTTCACTTTTTTCATCGCTCAGATTGTTCAGCAAAAAAAAAACCAATTTAACATTTGAAATGCCACCGCACATGTAGAAGTCTCTTCTCCCTCACAAACCAATTAAAATCAAGAAGGGGCGGGACTTCTGACATGAGCTTTATGCAGAACAATGACGGGGGAGAAACAAATCTTTATCTATGAATAATTTCAGTTTGACATTTTTATTTGTCGAAGAAAGAGGAGGGCGTAAAAAAAACAAGCAGGAAGGAAGAGAGAACAAGAGGAAAGAGTAAAAGAGCAACCTCTAACAAGTGTGTGTGTGTGTATGTGTGTGTGTGTGTGTGTGTGTGTGTGTGTGTGTGTGTGTGTGTGTGTTGCCCAGTGTACAGTGCCACCTGCTGTGATCCTGCATTTGAAACAGAGGCACTATCAATAAGTAATGACAATCCTGGCAAATGGCATAATGAACACACACACACACACACACATACACACACACACACACACACACACACACACACACACACACATACACACACACACACACACACACACACACACACACACACACAAGTAGCTGTCCAAGGCACATTGTGGTGAGTGCTTGTTAAAACTGGACACTTGTAGCCATCGTTTGCTTATTTGGGCAGGTTTCTGTCATGATAATTTTTGTAAGACACACTTTCAGCAAAACACACACACACACACACACACACACACACACAACTTACTTTTACCTTTGGTTACCTGAGGTCTTACGTTTCAGTCATCACTTTCATTCTGTTTTAAGCTTCGAGCGTTTTGAGTCTACGGCTGCTGTCACGACACAGAAGGGTTTACCTCAGGTCGTTGCTCTCTGACACGTCAGACTTCCCTGTTATTCTGACGATGTGTTAAAAGTAACATTCTCTGTGAAGCACATCAACAAGTCACTGAGCATGTGAATAAACCCCAATAAATTGTGACTTTTCTTGAGTCAGAGTGCACGGATGGTCTTTGACACTTATTTAGTATGTTTGGGACATATTGCCAAGAAGTAGTGGATTAAAAAAATAATTGGAAAACCTTTAACCCTTTTATATTCTGCAGCTAATTTATCAGTGACACTTCCCCAAAGGGTCGCACTCCCTGTTGAGAGCATCCTGCAGAGCCTTGTGAGACCGTTATTTTAGGACGAAGCTCGGGGACAGGACGCAGACAAACTTTTCTCAACACTTAATCTGTCTTAAAGTTTTTTAGTTGGCAAAAATGAATGACTCTTTCAGCGCCAGAAATCCTCAGAAAAAGTTTCTTCTTCATGCTTTGAGAGGAAGCTTGTTGTAATAATATTATTCTTATGATCTTTGTCTGATTGTGATTAAGATTCAAAAGGGGCAAAACATATGAAGAGGTGAGAGGATAAAAAGATAACAACAGACAAATACTAAAAACAAACCATCTAAAGGTATTTGTTCTGTGTAAAGCCGGATTGTGCCTCCTTCTCACTCATTGAGGCCTGTGAGTCTATTTCAAGTACCAATACATCGTAAACATGAGCAAACGAATAAATACAATTAAATACTTGTACAATAATCCAGTATGTAAATTCTGCCGCCTGGGGGTTCTCAATTTGAAAAGAAAAAACTAAAAAGATGATGTTGAGGCTGCTAGGGAATCATCCAGTCGGGTCATAATTTTTTTTTATTTATTAAATTATATATTTTTTTTCGCTTCTTCCCAAAACTTCTCGTGGGCCGGATGAAATCAGCTGTTGGTCCGGATTTGGTTCCGGGGCCACGTGTTTGACACCCTCGACCTGTAAGCACTTAAAGCGGACTCTCTCTCTTTAAATGCACTGAGCCCCACCTGAGTTTTCCTGACAGACATCACTCCTCCTCAAGCGAGAATAACAACGGTGGAACTGCACAAAAGCTTTTCTCTAGGCTGGAGGTGGAGGACCGAAGCCCACTGTGACATCACAAGGAGAGCTAATTTCAAACGCACCATTTTTCTCTGTTGTTGTAAGACGAATGCAGAACACAAACAAACTACTGGATGAGTTTATTTCACATTTTGTGGGTCGAGAGACACTCAGGTTCAAAAACACTGTTAAAGTGGATTTTTTTGTTATGTCCCCTTTAATGATATTGATAATGACGATGAGGGTTTTTCCACTGAGCTCTCACTGCTGGCCTCAGTGTGCACATGACAATATTTAGGATGGCTTTAATGCTTATTGGAAGTCACAAGAACAGCTTTCGATGTTCATGATGACAATACATTAGTTTTTGAAGTGCTCTGCCTTTGTGCACTTCCTGTCAGCTCCCGTGTGTCTGATCAGACTTAAAGCTTTTAATTTGCAGTCTGTCATTGTTTTCTCCTCTCTAGATCCTTGCTTCAGTTCTACTGACTCTCTGATGTTCATCGTTGAAAAGCGTCTGATCAATGAATTGTAGGATTGAAAGTGGACTTTAGCTATTTGTTCCTACAGTTCCTTCGAACTTTGTTTGATTGGTTTGGATTCTTTCATCCTCTTCTCTTTGGCAAAGTTTGTGTGCACCTTACTCCATAGTTTATTAAAGTTATGAGTGGAGCTGCTTTAATTGTGACTTTGCAGCTTCTCCTGCTGACATCGTCCTCCACATATTCCTGTATTCATCCTCCTCCAGCCTGTTGTGCAGATTGTCAGGCCTGGGTGGCTCTTGTGTCCCTGGTCAACAGAATTATGTATATTGGTCACATCAACATGCTGCTGGTCCATGAGCAGAGCATTGTTTTGTATATTTGTGCCCTCGCCTGCTTCACCTCTGAGAGCATTATTGATATTCTGTTTTTTTTTGAAGGGCAGAGACGATGCTGGGCCCATGTTGCTCTTGTTCTCCTCCTTCTTGTTATTTTCCTTCTTTGTGTAGCATTAACTCCAACTGCAAATCTCCACAAAGTCCGTACATGGTTGATATGGTGCATGTTGGCTGCTACTCTACGCTATTGTTTCTACAGCAAGCCCTTCGGTCGGTCGGCACGTTATGCTCCATTTCAAATATGCAACGAGTCTATTCTCAACGCTGCATGCTGCAAGCACGCGTCAACCTGGACAGAATAGATCAACAAGGATAAGAAGAATCCAGTCAATTTCAAAATCACTCAGCTGTATTTCCAATCACATCATCAGTATTACACCAGAAGCAGGCACAGAGTGAACGACCAATCAACGTCAGACAGACAAAGCAACATGTTAGATGTACGTTTGTTCTTACGTTAGTCATCCTGTGACGTGTGTTCAGGCTCCAGAAACAGACCCAGTGAGGCAGGACACACGGCTGTCCGACGGACCAGAACCGTGACGCAGACTCAACGCAGCGTGCCTGCACTATGTGGAATTTGACAGCAAGGATTAGAAACACGATAAAATGAGAATTTGCCATGATCGTTGAACACAACGTGACTTGGTAATATTTGATGTTTTTAAAACGGTATCCAAGTGTCCGATGAAACCAAATGTAATCATTAAAGTAATCTAGTCTGACATGGAGGTCAATGTGAGACCTTGTTTGAAACATTTGTGTCACACATGAAGGAAGTGTTAATTAGTCCTAAGTGATAGGTTTTATATCATTAGAACCAAGTACATTCAAATTCAAAGTTTGTCAGTTCCTATGTCCAATGGTCTTCCAACCAGGACACTTCTGATATCGTGAAGTCAGTTTTTCCTTTATTCTTCCTTAGCTTGCTTTGGTGTGTTGTTGAGGAGCACACACACACACACACACACACACACACACACACACACACACACACACACAGAGAGAGATGCTGTTTGTGTGTTTCTGCACCTGCTTCTTGCTTCCTGGGGGAACAGCCTCTCTGTGTTAATGGTCTCCACCTCCATCAGCTTTTCACACTCAGGTAATGGAACCTCTTCGGGCTGAACAATACGGACCACCTCTGAACAACCTCACACATAACACACACATTTCAAACACACACGCATGCATGCTGTGGGTCGGATACAGCTATAAGCATCATTATGTTTTCAGACTGTACTCATAACAGCTCTTTGACCAACACCTTAAAGGTGCATTAGAAAGCTAAATGGACTCACCAGTGTGCTACAATATGAAGTACAGGATGGAATATGTTTCATTTGTGCTCCAGCAGGGTTAAACTAAAAGGCCAGGTGGTGTGTTTTCGAAGGTAATGATAGATCACCTCTTTTAAAGTCTCTGTCGACCTTTCTCTGAAGCTGTGCAGAGCTCCGTTTCATGAAACAAGGATACTTATTTTTACATTTGTATTTTTTAATTATGCCACAATTTACTACATTTATCACTGCCTTTTTTTTGTCTCCAGAAGAGGAAGAAAAGGTTGAAATTGTCTTTATGCATGACGCATTTTGTTTCTGTGCAGCTGTACTAAAAGCCATTTGCCTCAAACAGGCACTACTAGCGTACTGGGTTTTGCACAGATCACTATTTCTGCGCGATGTTTGCCTGACGTAGCATCCCTCCAAAAGAAAGGGATATCATGCTTTATTTATATAGATGTATGTGCATTTGTTTTATTTCTGCAGAACATGAGCATCTTTCATCTCTGTCTGGAGAAACTAATCAAGTTCATTCAGACCTGTCTTATTTTCTCTTTTCTATCGAAGCAAGAGGAAAATATTTCAATTTCTTATTTGATCACTTGATTACTCCGCAGAATAAAGACATAATACTCGACTACTCTGGCCCTAGTTTGTAATCCTGCTAGCTCCCTGTAAGCGGAGCTCCCAGCCTCAGTTACACTGAGAAATGTGACGTACACACAGCCTGCGAGTCTCTCTGCCCACCTCCTCTGCTCACTTGTTGTCTTTAATTGAGAAACCAGAACTCTACAAGCTGTATTTACTGAACAGTATACCACTGTTTCCTTCCATGCATGATTATGTACTAATGAGGGAGAAAAATATGTTAACAGTGGTGCCACCAGCGCGTGCTTTGCACTGAAGTGGCTGCTTGTTATACTGGTGAATGTCTGTTATACGTCGTGCAGTGTGTAATGGCGGCTGTGTTTGCAGTCAGGAAGTTGCATGTCGTAGCATTTCATGCTGGTAAATTGGTTGCGGACAAAGCACACTTTTGAAATAAAGGGGCCTCCTTTACACTGAGGAACTTCAGGAATAAATAACAATTGTAAAGTGTGTGGATGGAAATGTGTTCATGTGATGTTAATTGATCTGACAGGATTATTTCACAGTGAACCTCTGAGGATCTCATTGAGCTCTAACGCTGCAGACTTTTCTGTTCACACTTTGTGCTCTTAAATCTCTCACTGACTGTCATAGTCTTCATCGTGGCACTCACATTTTGTCAAGAATAATTCGAGCAATGAACATAAACAACAGATCAGAAACTGTCAAATGTAAATGAAAACTGTGAAAAACTGCACTGATGGCTGACTAGCTTTGGCTGCGAGTAGAAACCAGACAAAAGATTGTGACAGTTTTTATGCCAGGCTGGAATCATCAATGAAATGTGCTCTACTGATAAAAGATTTGAATAAGTGTTGTTGCACACAACAGATGGAGGATGATGGACTTATTCCATAGTTGTTGTTGCAATATTGATGAAAGATGGAGGACTGTTAGCAGGAGAAAGTGCTGCTCTCTCAGCCAACGAACACATCACCCTGTCTGTTTATGCTTTTTGGCATCCTCGGCTAATCATCCGCCTATTCTGAGTCCTTGGCATAAAGATGTTTCAGAAGTTGTGTTAATGCTGCAGCCTGTGCTGTAAGGAGCCTGTGGATGAAAGTGTTTTTTCTTTTTATAAACGCCATGCTGTGCCTGTGAAGCGGGCTAGTTAGCAGTTAGCCAGCATACTGGCTCAGTGTGTTCCCAGTTACCATAACCTGCTAGCGCTGTATGTGTCCTTCAACACCTTGACTCTGCGCTAATTGGGACAAACCCCCTGTAGTGTGACCCTCATGGGGAGCCGTACTGCTGTGTGCACGTCTGTGATAGTGTGTGCATATGTCTAACACACAGTAAGATGCAAAGAAGGAAGAGAGAGAGAGAGTTTGTTAGATCCTTAATCTTTACTTCTTCTGGGGTTTTTTCTCCTGTCTGATTGCCTTCCCAATATAACCAAAGGCTAATGGTCTGATCATAAGTCCAGAAATTAGTCCAGGTGAGACTCACACTAAGATTTGACCACACAAACCAAAGGTTAGCTGACCCAGATTAAAGCTCACACTGGAGTCACTGTGTGAGAGCAGCCAAGAAAGGTTTCCTGCTGCTTTTCAACCTCTACGCCAAGCGATGCTGCAGTTTAATGTGCGCATGTGAGTGTGTGTTTGTGTGTGCAGCATCACTTATTAATGTTGCATCCCTGAACCAATTTCTTCACAGAAGCGGACTTCCTGCTGGGTATCCCACCAACACACCCTCCCATGTCCTTGGCGAGGGAAGTTCAACACTTCCCTCTACTATTAAAACTTGTTTTATTTGTAATTTATCCTCAAACCAGCAGCTCCAAATTAACTGTTAGAGACACTTTTTTAATGAGTTGCAATTAAATCTATGACCATAGACTAGAATAAAAAATAGTAGTCACCCATTGGTTTCTGAAGAGGTCTTATGAAGGTCAATGATTTCGGCTGCACATTAAAAATGCTATCTCAACCTAACTTGGATTATTCAAGTAACAACCAAAGAGGCGGAGCTGGGGCAAATCAGTCACGGCCCTTATTATGCAATGCATCACTCGTGGCCTCAGTTCAAGTAAAAAAGGATGAGTTATAAAAAACCTAATTACCTCTACAAGCTTCACAAAAAAATCACGAGATAATCAGAGCAACATTTTGAATCTATTAACACGTTCACTACTGCTATGGAAACGGACATCTGAACAATGGGCTCCCCAAGCCTCAAGTGGACAGTCGAGGAATTGTTTATCAATGTCACTACTCCGAGCACATAACATAGAAACAATGCGAGGTGAGAAGCACGTATTTAAGTGTCAGAGTTGTGATTTTTATTGAAGCTTGTATGTGACATTAATGAAGGCCTGCAGCACTTTTCTCATGTGTAGATATAAACAACCCAGCTTCATTAAGACATACTCACAGTGTATGTTGGACCATCTTAATATCATGCCAACAGCAAAAAAACATAAAGTGATGAGCGTCTAAATGAAAGCACTTCATGAGAAGGTTTGATGGTTTCTATAAAAACCGTTTATGCATGATAAAGAATGATGATATGACAGCAGGAGCACTGAACCAAAAAAAAAAAAGTCCTACATGAAGGCAGATGTTGTGGATACAAATCCAATAAAACAGACATGAAGTGGACATGAAATATAATAAATATGAGATGTGAGGGAAGCCACTTTGTGAAAAGGTGGATTGATAGCTGTGTTTAAGTGTGTGTGTGTGTGTGTGTGTGTGTGTGTGTGTGTGTGTGGGCAACATTAATAGAGGAAAATCAACCCTCATGATTATAGTGTAAAAGAAGGTCACATACTAAAACAGACAAAAGATTTGCTCTCTGAACTGAGATTCAAACGGAGATCGTTCGGATAGAGAGACACCGTAAAACACGGGTGGAGTGTCAGTGATGTTATTCACTGCTTTCTCTACAGAGATGAATCCCAACAGTGGTTGTTGCCATATTGGCATATTAATATAGCAAAAAAAAAATAAAAAAAATCAATGACTTCCGAAAAAAGGGTTAAGTCCAACTCTGTGTGGATTTCTTGTTCTCAGCTCTGTGTTTACACTACTAGGACAGCACTTCCTTTGGCTTGTTTATGTTTTAGCCAGAGGCTCAAACTTTTTTCACCCAAACCCTCCGGCTGTGACACCCAGAGTTTGTTTGCAAGAATTCAACTGAAAGAGATCCAGCAGACTTTCCAAACTGAACTCAGGGTGTGCAAATCATTACTGGAAATTGTTCAGAGATTCTTGGTTTTTTTTAGATGTTTATTGGCACTCGCCTACTGCTCTCCGCTTTAGACACACTTGCTGGTGAAACAGACGGAGAGGGTTGGGGCGAAGTGTGGAGGCAAGAGGGAGCTTCAGGATGAAGGAGGGGTGTCTGATAGTAAGACTTCAGTCCTCCTAGCAAACTGATGCAAAGCGCCTGTCCATTATAATGCACATAATCCCCCCAAAATGGATGAATATAGAACACTGAAAGAAGGACCCTTAATTATGGCGGTATATGTGACTTTGGGCTTTTGGAGGCAGCTTCAAGTGGGAACTCTAGGAACTACACTTTTTTTTAACACTTGTGTATGGCTTCATTTTTCAATGCTACAGGTTGGTGCTGTGTTTATTATTTATTCAACTTTTTATATTTGTAATGGGATCGTGAACAATAATAAACATAAATGTTGCCATATCATGCATTGCATCAGAGCTAGCTTCCAGCTAGTTTAAATCCGGTAGGTTACAACATTTTTTTGGTCTTTGTCCCTATTCTTCTTTTTTTTCCCAAATCCCTTTTTGAACAATGTGTTTATTACCCAGAGACCTCTTTTGATTTAGAATCACAATTAAATTATTAACACAGTTGTGTCTTGTATTGCCACACTTGTCCTTCGTTTCTAGATCAAAGTCACCAATGTTGCATCAGTTGCTTATTTGGCCGCTCAGGAGCACTAAGTCGCCTCAGTTGGCTTTGAAACCTCATGTTTCCAGACCTGCTTACAAAGGTTGCTAATTGTCAACCTGAAAAAAAAAGAGAAGTGCAGCAAGGCTTCTGATTGGCTTTCTTTAAAGAACTTCTCTCATCAGGGACTCATTTTGTCCTAAAGTTTAAGAATACTCTTTTTGAAATTAGTCCGGAGCATTAGGGGAACAATAAAAAGAATTATAATTCTCATCAAAGCATGCAGTCGAACACGTCCATGGTTCATTTTTATTCCTGCTTCCTCACCAAACTAAAGGTTGCTCTTTAACTTGACTCCCTCCAGCAGTAACGAGCAGTCAGGGAGTTATTAAGGAGCAGTGTAACTTTCCTAAGTGGTCGGACTGTGGATGGGATTGTTTGATGGGTAAATTGGGATCTGCGGGGGCCCAGGACCCCACAGCCTTGAGTCTCAGCACCACGCCAACGCCGAACAATCTGTAATTGGCACCAAATAGAGACACCCGACTGTCGCCCATAAGGAGAGTCAGAGAAGGAGAGGAACAGAGGCAGCTGAATTACAAGATGGCAAGACCAGCGAGGGATCTGCCACTGTGTCTATGAACCAAATCTCTCTCCTCTCTGTTGTTTCTCTCCTTTTTTCTTCCCTTTCCATCTGTCTCTAATTCTCTGGTCCAAATCTCTCTATTATCTTCCAGTTTTTATTTCATTGTTCTCAAATGTCTTTCTCCTTCTCCGTCAAGATCTCATTTGAACAGATACACAACCATCTTCTGTTGTCTCGAGACTCTTTAATATTCAACCAGTCATACTTTACTTTAATTGGGTGAAATCCAAAGACTATAAGGGATTTCTGAGACTTTTTAATGTGTGGTCAGGTGACATTCTGCAGTGAGTTGTAACTTGGTTTTATTTGTGTTTTGGTCTCATGCTGTTGTCAGAGCTGGAGTTGTAAGTCGTAACAGGAAGCACGATGTTGGCAGAGTGATGTCAGAGACAAACAGAGGTTGGATTAGAGTTCAGGTGGGGGAGCTGATGGCGGTCTATGTTTTGTTGATCTAATGGTTCTTTACTTGAACAAATAGACTACCACAGACAAAGATAAAGCTCCTGATTTTTTCCCCAGACAGTATGTGTGTCTCGTTCAGTGACACTGTAGGTACTATTCTTCAATATGATTGGACGTTGTTTTCTTTTATTTATTTATTTATTTTTTTCTGAAAAGAATTTGCATTTGATTCATCCTGAATAAAAACAAAACAAAACACTTAACACCAAGAATCTGTGACACAAACATGAGGAGACATGGGTCAGATTCTTTAATTAAACCAGTCTTTATTGACTTCTTTCATACTCATCTAAACCCAAACCAATTTTACTTGAACCTGACTTGAAATTCATGAATCACATTTTTTACTTCGATCAAACGTTGGTTATTTTGGGCTTCACACTAACTCACTCAATTTAGAAGCTTTATTATTATTGGCTATTATTATTGCTTATTTAAGGCATTCGGTTTTAGAGCCAGAACAGACCAGAGGGTGCATATTCTTCATTGCTAACTTGTGAACAAGAATAAGCACAAGTAGTAACACTATTCAGGTCAATGGCAAGTCCATGTCCCGGGTATGATGCATCTGTGTCCTGCACTATTTCAGTCTTTGAAGACACATTATTTCTAAATTACTGGTAAAAACAATTATCACTCTCAACATATCGCCTACACTAGTAAGATGTATTTTCACCCAATAGTTAACAGTTAACTCGCAAATTCTGCTAACTAAGTGTAAAAATGTCCATTTTCACTATTGATTGATTTATGAATACTTCTGGTCATCTGAGGGTCAAAATGTTTTCTAATACAAGAAAAAGCCAAAATGTCTTTGGAAAGCCATTTGAGTATTTATTTGTTATCGCTGATATTTTGTGTTCTGGAAATGCTTGTGAAGTACACCACCAAGCCAACAGGTGTCTTTCTGATAGCTGATTTCAGGTGTTTGCAAACGGATCAGAATAAATACAGTGCATGATCGCATTTTCCTGATTCGTTTTTCATTTACTAGTTTCAACTAGTTTACATGTTAGAGTATGTTTTAATTGTAATTGTTAAGAAGGAAAGCACAAGAACCGGCAGCATTCGTGAAATATCCGACATGGCTCAGCAGGAACGAGTTTCCACGGTTTCATCACCTGGGAGGAGCCGTGTACTGATGATGAAGGAAGGTTTCTCCAAAAGGTTAACTCTCTGCATCGTGCCTCACTCACAGCGGCCTGCTGTGTGAGCACAGAGCGCTCTCTGACTGTAGGAGGCAGAGGAACATTACAGTTCGTCTTTGCAGTGATGAAGGTGATAATGAGGTGGACATGGGGAGAGGGAGGCCTGGACGCAGGGGGCTGTGTCATGATCCACAGGATAGACTGTTATTGAAAATGTTCAGTCTGTTTGTTTAGGGACTTCTTCTTTTCTTACTTCATAGAACAACAAGAGTTTCCAGCACATTAAAGATTCTTATTCCTGCAGTAGAGTTTTATTCATAATATTTAAAGTTTTATTTTTGATCGTGGTGCCACTGAATGTTGTGTTTTTTATGCTGTATTTTAGGCAGATTGTACTTTTTTAAAAGTTTTTTTTGAGGCAATTTTGCCTTTACTGGATTGGCTGATAATAGACAGGAAATGTTGGGAGGAGAGATTGGGATGACGTGAAGCGAAGGGCCGAGGTCGGGTTCGAGCCTGTAGCCTCTGTACATGGGACAGGGCCCAGATTGAACCTTTAAACTTGAACGAGTTGTTGCAGATAAGTGTGTTTTCTCAGTCATTCTGCTCTGTTAACACCTCACAACACACCAGGGCTGCTCAACATGCAGCCCCAGCCGTGTGTGTGTGTGTGTGTGTGTGTGTGTGTGTGTGTGTGTGTGTGTGTGTGTGTGTGTCAGCACTGAGCAGCCCGAGCCCTCCCACAGTGTTTCTCTGTAGGTGTGCAGATGAAAGCGCTGCTGGTGAGCAAGCATATACACTCACAAACATGCACACACACATGAACACACACAGTCATACAGAAAGAGGATGTTTGAAGTGGCGCCCAGCAGCTGAGCTGAGTTGTGGCTGTAACTTCAGTTTGACATCTGGCTAAAATCCCCCGGAGAAGAGAACACACACACACACACACACACACACACACACACACACTCCCTTTCTCTCTCTCTCTCTCTCTCTCTCTCTCTCTCTCTCTCTCTCTCTAATTCAACATATATGAAATCCATCATGCTTACACAACCGATGCGTTTACATGATTGGCTGTTAACCCAAGTGACATCACTACAGTCAGTGTGTGTGTGTGTGTGTGTGTGTGTTGGTGTGTGTGTGTGTGTGTGTGTGTGTGTGTGTGTGTGTTGGTGTGTGTGTGTGTGTGTGTGTGTAGGTGTGTTGGTGTGTGTGTGTGTTTGTGTGTGTGTGTTATTCACAGCAGAACTTGCATAACAAATAGTCTTGTTTAGGACTAGAAATATGATATGTTCAATTAAATACACTGCTGGGAAATATTTTGAAGACAAATAATGACCAGTGTCCGAATCCCATACAGTCGTCTTATTTCCTGTGTAGATCATTTAAATTGAAATAACATGCGGTTTGATGTCAGTCCAGCTTTATGTTGTGGACAGATTGAACCTGAGTCATGTCTCTCAGGCCTTTTCACCTCTCCTAATATTTCACACTTTCCCAGTCAAGTTGTTCACCCGACGCCAAATCGTGACTCACCTCTGACCTTTATTCGACATCTAACGGCTGATTGTAGCCTGAGGAGGAGGCCAATGACCAGTGCACGTTTTCACATCAGACTGTACAAACATAACCACCAGCAGCGCTCTATCTGAAGATAGAGGATGATGAGAGAATTGTAAATTTAACAGATGTTCAAAATAAGTCACATTATGAACCTCTAGCATCTACATCTAAAAGTGATTTGACCAACGCCGAGGCGTCTTCAGTTGTTTTACATGAGAGGATCAAACAGAGAACTTGTGTGCAGACGCAGAACAAACACATCTTTAGTTTAACCATTGGTTTGTATCACAGATGTCCCATTACTTTAGGTCCTTGTTTTAACTTTGAATGGAAGGAGTGGGTTTGGATTAAATGGTTGTGTTTGTTTGATGTCGATCCAACTATCTCATGAAGTACTGTCGGAAGAGAAAATCTTATTGCTAAGTATTACTAATTTAAATCAAAATGTTTCAGTCGCTCTGAACCTTTGTCAAGTTTTTCTAAAATCTAAACAAAATATTTTACATGAGTGCGTCTTTTTGGATGTTTATTAATTAATGTGCAGATAAATGATCTACAGATTAAAGCTTGTTTTGTACACAGTTTAAGTCTGTATCGTCAGATCTGTGCGGATTTATCCACTTTTTTGTGAACTTTTTAGATGTTTGTCTATTTGTGATGTTTTATGGTGTGTTAAATGTGATTTCACTTGCTGTGATGTTCTACTTTCATGTAAAGGATTTAAACAATATTTAAATCTATGTATCACTGATATATTTAGCATTTCTTTAAATCTAAATTGAGTTTCAGGCCAATAAAAAAATTTCCATCTGCGTTGAAGCTTAACAAGGCAGCACTGAGGAACATTTCATCACAGACTATATGATGTATTCATTTTGGGATGTAAAAACGTGCCGTCGTGGATATTCATCTGTTGTGATCAATTATGAATTAGCCCTCTGGATGGCTGCCAACATGGTGCTGCTGCTAATTTCAGCAGGCGGAGCAGTGGCTCCATGCACGGGTCGGAGCCGACTCCTGGATGTGCTGCAGGTGTTTCTCAGCTCCTCTCTGCTGAGATGTGAGTGTGAGCATGCAGAACATCTGTGCTCGGTTAAAGTCCACGTCCGTCCCTCCAGCTCGCACTTCTGGCTCTTTAGAGTACACTTTAGCTGCTGGAGCTCCTCAGACTCCTGCACTTATTCTGCTGGGAGCGCTTTAGAGTTTGACTTGGATTTTTTTTTCTTCTATTTTCATAAAAAGTCACACTTGAAGCTCTGGCGTCGCTCTGGGGGAGTTTCCTGAAATGTGGCGTACGCCGCAGCAATAAATTAATAAAGAGAAAACAACCAACTTATTTTATTCGCAGTTTTTGAACTCGACTTTGTTTTTCAGAGGATCTGATTTCAATGTTCATGTTTTCTATGTTTCCTCTTAGTGACACTTGAGAGTGTGTGTGTGTGTGTGTGTGTGTGTGTGTGTGCGTGTGTTGTTGTGTGCGTGTGTGTTGTGGCAATGTGTACATCCTCAGGGTAAGATATGAACCCAAAGGACTTCTTTTGAAATTCACAAAAAATTACTTCTGGGATATCCTGCTGTGCGTGTATTTGTGTGTTTGCCTGTGTGACATTATGTGTGTTTGCCTGTGTGACATTATGTGTGTGTGTGTGCGTGTGTGTGTGTGTAGTGCAGGCCTACCTGTGATACCTCCAGCAGTGTTGGTAATGAGCTCCATTGATTGAGGCTGTTAATTAAGACCAGTTTTTAATTAATTATGTTCCCTGAATGTGTGTGCGATAAATAATTCCTGGTTCCAGATAGACGGCTGCTTTACACAGTAGAAGTCAAAAAAAGTTTTCAGAGGTTGTTGTGACAACCAAATATATAGGAGCCTGCTCTTAACAATAATGTATTTAATTTGACTGAGGAAGTGTTCTTCTTTACTGAATAAAAGATGACAAATCTCATCAGAAAGAAAAACTGGTCATGCATGACATTAAAAACATAAATCTCCCCAATGATGATTTGTCATAAAAATGAATCTTTTTTCAGGTTTAATCAAGAACATATGCCTATAGAATATAAATGAAAATAAAATAAAATAGTGAAACATGTCACAAAAAACAATAACTACTTTTTCAAAAACTCAAATAATTTCAATTTTTACAGCTTTAATGTTTCAAATGGACTGAATGTGAGATGATGTATTGAGATACACTTGTGTTCATTCCAAATGAAAAGTAAAAAAAACAAACTAGCTAGGTCTCTTGTAGTTGACGCAACTTGTATATTCGATTTAGATGCTTTGACAACAATGTTCTTAAACAGCAGGCGTGTTGGCTGCATGTTTTCCTCACAAACATGCACATCGATGAACATAAACATGTTATTATGCCAGATTGTAGCCATAGGCTAATTACCATCTGCAGTCAGTTGGCAGGTTGGTGGTACACACTGATACACATTTACATATAACCACAATGACAAGTTAAACTAGTTGATAGAGAGACAGTTATGCAATCGTAAAAAAGTAGCTTTTCAAAAGTGACAGAGGTAAAATGCATAAAGCGTCTGCTATTAGCACTTTAATACACCTGCACGTTAAGTGATGGAGGAAGTAACGTGCTGGACTATAAGAGTGCTTAAAGTAGTGATACAGGAAGTGACGTGCCAGAGCATTAAAGTACAAAGTGCTGGAGTATTGCACATGATTATGAGGTACTGATGTAAAATGCACATCTGTCTTGGAGCCTTAAGCTTTAAAATGCTGCTGTAATTACTTACTGTGTAGCCCAGTTGCACCAAATTTGCATAATAGATATGTATGAAGATAACGTCGCCCAGGGTTAGTTTATGTGCACAGTAGTATGAAGGATACAGCTGACTTTAAAGATAAAAACATAGAAAGTGTCTTAAACATCAAACCATGAGCCAGTTAAAATGAGTCTAAAGTTCACTCCACCAAACGTCATGCGGACAGCTGACGAGAGACAGGAAGTGTCGGGGGGAGAAAGTGAGCGACGATATGCACCAAAGGGCTGAGGATAGATTTGAAGCCACGGCCACGGTGATGAGGACTTATGGGCCACATGAAATAACCAGCTGGGCTCTCTGGGGCCCCTTTGTCTTCTTATTGTTCTTTATTTTCCATCCTGCTTCTGTTGTGTTTTGTGTTATTGTCATGACTATCGTGTCACGTGGCATTTTTACTTTTCTAAAACAATGACTTGATAGTAAAACGGTAAAAAAATGGATTTCTTTGTTGTGTACAATGTTAGCTGTTGGTGATTTATTGAACCATAGTCCTTTCTCTCTTCTTTGGCCTGTGATCAGGGCCGTGCACGTGTTGTGCTACCGTAAGCTTACCATTATTGTCATCTTCAGTGATTTGGCAGATCACATTAACGCTCACATCAGATATAAAACAGCCCTGCAGAATGCACCAAGAGTTTCTTATTAAGCAGAGTTTCCATTACTGTGCTTCCTCTTAATCTGCCAGCTCTAAATGACTCGGCAGCACTCGGACTTGAAGAGGAGTTCAGGGAGGAAGATGTTCATGAGGGCAAAACAAACACACAGATCTGTAGCTGTGGTGAACAACCCATCGCACGAGAACCAGTTTGTCACGAGACTCTCAAACAAAACATGTAGTGGGGCTTTAAAGGACTCTATGACTTTGTATTTAAAGAAAGAATTCCCTGCGGTTTGTCTGGCAGGCGCAGAGATGGAGAGCGTTTGAAAAAGCAGGATAAGAGTTCTTTTTATTTATCCCAGGCTAAATAAAGCGTTTTTGTTCTCTTCCTGGGTTACACTGACATGTTTACAATACGAGAGCTTTCTTCTCTCTTTAAACCCGCTGTGTGTTCTCTGTCCAAATTAGGTTTTACTGGTAAAATCAGGACAGAGCAGAGGAGGGAGGGAATGCCTTCCACCTTTTCCTCTCCTCGTTTCCTCTGACCTTACCACCTTTCCTTTCCTTCTCTCTCGACACTTCCTCTGCTGCTCCTCTCATCTCTGGGATGTTTGGACACTTCCCCTTGAGCAAGAACTGAACTGCATTACACACTGTACAGTAGCTACCTGGAAACCCTTGTTTGGAAGCAGATTCCTCCGTGGTGCAGGGAAACTGCTGAAAATGTTTCTAAAACCTGATGATGGTTAGATTGGCCTGAAAAATACAGAGACAGTACAGACATCTTTATTTTACTCTCCGCAATATTTTTAAGTCTACAAGTGGATTTTCAAAAGCTCTTCGTCATTATTTTCTGCACAACCTACAGTATCACAAAATGTGAATTGAATCCCTTTTAATAAATGGCAACATGTCAGTACTTTAATTACACAGAAACATTGATTTTCTTTGTTCATAGTAGAAGCTTGTTTTACAGATCAGCACCAAATACACACATGTATTATTTATTGTTTATAAATTATGGACACGCGACAATCTCTCAATTTCACAAAATCCTTCAAATATTGGTGCAGTTCTGACAGTTCAGGCTTCTTGTGACATTTCGTCGGATTCATTCTTCTCCTCTATACCAGTCTCATGAAATAGATGTGATTATTGAAAGCTTGGGTGGATGAAATAACACAGGTAGCATCAGTCTTGAACACCTGGTATTGAATATTCATGGTACTGCAACATGATGACACAAAGTATACACGCCTTAGCTTTCAGCTGTGACACAACCTTACACTTATAGGCTACATTCATTTTTTTTTAAAAACAAATAAACAGTCTGCACATTTACATGCGTTTAGTTGGAAATGTTGTTGTCGGGATTTTTTTTATTTTTTTGCATTTAAAAAAAGTGATAGATTGAAATAGTTTCTGCTGTAATACTGCTCATGATAGTTGAAGTTAGGATAGTTATGGGGATATTACGCGCTAGAAAAGCAGGTGTTAGTTTAATATGAAGAAAATGTCAATTTGAAGCGTGAATGTTTAACTTAACCGCGGTCTGCAGCTTTGTCTGTTTTTATGTTTTATAATTACAGGTGGAATCGTAACAATGGTCTCAACAAGAACAAACCTTTATCGCGTCCGTCATGCGTCAGCCGGACTGAAGCTTGTTCCCTCTTTACAAACAGCTTCAGAGCATGCGTGTGTGTGTGTGTGTGTGTGTGTGTGTCAGTCAGCAGGCCACAGAGCTAACAGGATTAGCATGCTTGTGACATGTGTGTGTGTGTCAGAGAGCACACGACCGGCACGCTGAATGCAGCAGAGTCGTCCTGCGCTCTGAGTGGGCGAGATGGCGACGACATGTTTCTGCTGCAGACTTCTGGCCTGAGTGCATTTGTCACACGTGGTTAATGGGGTTAATTCTGCTGCGACCTCGATATCTCGTTCAGTTTTGCTTTTTGTCAGGGTTGTTAAACAGATTCTATTTTGATTCTCCATCCATGAAAACAGCTTCAATAACAGGGACTGACTCTACTGACCTACATTAGGCTGCCAGGTTTTTGCAGAGTGAGAAGTTTAGTTCTAAACGTGCTCCTTTTGGAGACTTGTTTGCCCGAGTAAATGAGTGTGCATGTGTGTGCTTCATAAAACCTGCAAAATGTACTGGAGTTACCCTGATTGTTTTGAAATCCTTGATGTTTTGTTTGGAATCCAGACTTTCTGTTTGCAGCTGTTTCATTAACGATTGTCATATTATTTTTCTAATTATAAAACATGTACTGCATGAGTTTGAGTGTTATTGTTGAGGCTGGTTTTGCTGCTGCTAGTCTTTGGTTATGTCTCACTTAAGAAAGAATGGATGCAGGGTGAGAGGAGTAAACAGATCATCATCATTCTTGGATGATGTAAACAAATGCAGCTGGCTCATAAAACCTGTTCAAGCGTTCATTGAAAAGAGTCTGAATGATATACGGAGTATAGTTTCTTCTTTACTCCTTGGCTGACTCCTGACTGGTCAGCATGCTGCACGAGGCTGCATGGAGAGATTTTCTCTGGCAGAATGAGTCTGCAGTGATGGACTATGGGAACAGTCTGTTGAATAAATAACTCCTGTGAATGCTGGAAAACAATATCAGCTATACATTTCAGACATTATTAATGACCATTGTCGAATGAAATAAGCAACGGGCTATTTAAAAAGAAGCAAACATGAAATGTTCTGGTTTCTGTAAACACTTGTAGTTCTTATACTGAACGTTATTATATCATCTAGAATCTCGAATTGAATTGAATAGAAATCAGTAAAGAAATATCAGTGAGGAAATGTTTCTATCCAGCATGCTGGTTATTTTGTCCTGGAGCCTCTCATCATACCCGTTAGCCCTGCGGTTATTGTTACCATGGTGATCTGAGAAGCAGGGGTCAAGCTCAGCGACGTCTCACTGGCCCACTCTCCTTGACTTTCTAAGACCCGAGCCAACATGAGGGCATTTTATTAAAAGGGATTAATTAAAAAAAACAAAAAAAACAGCTTACATCAAATAAATAGACGTTTTTGTATTTTGACAGGATTTTTGTTGTTGCAGGAATTCAGAACTCAGAAAGAAAACAGTCATGAATCAGGACGAGTCATGACTTTGACACCAAGAAAAACATTTGCAAATGAAAGCACAACGCATGGGAAAGAAAAGATTTTAAAAGGACCAATCACTAAAGTGATGCACAATCACGTCAAAGGACAGAAAGTGGTGGACACCAGATTCACACAAGACGGCTGAATTTCTTTTTTATTGAATTACACGACAAAGAAACAGGGAGTCTCGCCCACATGGCTTCATCGGGTTTGTGTTTCCTGCCATTACCTGCAACAAGACATGAGAACTGACAGACCACAGAGCGTCCATTTTTGTAGTTTACCTTCTCTTCAATGAACGTTCTTTAGTCAACTCTTCAAATCTGAGTTCATGCAGCTCATGCAAGCTGCAATGATGATTTCTTTTCTCATGCTTGATCTGCAGTGATTTGATGAGTGACTGTGTGAATGTTTTTATTTATTGACTCATCTCTCTATAACCTACAGTCTCCTCTTTCAATACTGAAGAATAATATTGAAAATTGAATATTGAATTGGAAGTATTGACATGCCGATTTTTCAGTAGGCTATATAGACACAAAGCAAACAAAAGACTCTGAAGCTTGAAGTTATTTCTCAGTCTGAAAGTCTCTTTTTATAACAGATCTGTTCATACTTTAAATATTATTCATTATTACAAAAAACACATTAAAATAATCCTTTTTTCTTAAATATGAAGATATGAAGAACATCCTCAGATTTAAAAAAAAAAAACATGTTATATTGGAATGACCTGATAACCATTTATTAAATATTTTTCTGAACCCTTCAGAAGATGTTTTAGAGAAATCTTTATTTTTCAGAGCAGACGTTTTTTGTTTTTTTTATTAAAGTTTGATATGTTTTATCTGCAATAAAAGTACAGCAATTGTGATGTCATGTCATATTCCTTAAATCAGTTTAACATATGGTTTTTTTTTGTTTTTTTCCTTCTCACTTTTATCACTTTATGTACAAACAAAAAAACAAAAAAAAACAGGATTATGAAGGTTAAGATCCATACAGCGAAGACACTCCTCATGATCGGCGTACGCACGTCACATGATGTCATAAAAGAGAGAAATGTTTCTGTTGTGAATTCTCATTTTGGACTAATTTAAACAAAATAAAAAGAGGAGGACTGATTAAAAAGTGTTGATTGCTTGTTTTGAAGGTCAAAGCAAAAAAATGGAAACACACATTAAAGAACATTCAGGCCGAGAAAGGTGGTTTCGTTGTAGCTGTACATATAAGGTGTGCTTCAAACACATGTCCAGTATGACCAGTGTGTCCTATGACCCAGTTTAGACGACATGTTTGTGGACGACGTTTCATCCAAATACAACCGATGCTGAGATTGTTTTTCCGCTCATGCAGGATTGTCTTTTCTGCACAGATCGCACTGTTGAGCTCTTTCTTTGGAGACAAAAGCAAGGGGGGCACGTTTCTGGCTAAATATGAATGTTGAGCAGCTTCCATTGGGATGTTGATATTCTGCACACACACACACACTCTCTCTCTCTCACACACACACACACACACTCTCTCTCTCTCACACACACACACACACACACTCTCTCTCTCTCTCACACACACACACACACACACCTCCTGCTGTTCGCTAAGACGAGATTGGCCCGCTCACCCTCATTTTTCTTTCCTTCTCCAATCACTCTGCCTCTCTTTCTGTTTTTCTCTCATCCAATCGCTTTGTCTCTCCTGTCAGCACAATGAAGCTACATCCCCGAGCCTCCAGATTCTATTCCTGCTTCCCCGGCTACGCATATGTACACACACCCTCTCCTGCACCCCCACTCTCTCCCCAGGGTGCCTTAGAAACTCAGTTGGAGGGGAGCGTCACCGCTGCCTCACTCTTCGGTGCAACCACACCCCCATCCTCTTCCTGATCCCCGTCCAATCACATCCTCTCCGCATGAATCATCCAATACCCACACGCCCTACACCTGCGGGTCGCCCCCGGCTCTAGGCCAATAGGAATCCTCGGTTTCTACGTCACAGCAGGGGGTGTAAAGCTGCTCGGCAACAATAAAAGGGAGAAAAGAGAGATCGTAGTAAAAATGGTGACCTAGTTTTTCCTTTCCTTTTTTTTTCCTCCCCCCCGCTTTAAATTCTCTCCTCTCTGTGAGCAGAAAAAAAAAAAGCCGTTCAGAAAACACCAGCACGCCTCTCAGATCCTCTGCAGGCTGAGTGTGCTCGAGCAGAGAGGAAGGTGCGATTCAGAGGGGTTTTAATAAGGTGAAGCACCCTCCATCAAACAACTCCATCGAGCACCAACTTCACAGTGCCGCTTTTTTTTTTTTATCAGGGAAGGGAACATCTTTTTTTAACCTGAACTTCTCTTAGTGCACAGTAGATTAAGTAACCACAGCATTGCACCAGGATTAAAACAGTTTAGGTTTGACATAAATTAAAACACGTGAGTCTGACTCTTTTACATTTTAACACTAAATTAAATGTACTTAGTTTCAGTCTTTTATTCTACATTCTCTTGTGCATGAACATCTGTATGTGCAGATGTTAGGAAATGTAATAAGATAATAAAATGCACATCCATATGAAATGAAGAAAACATGATGGTTTAGTGGAATCCTTACATCACAGCTCACGAGCGTCACGTCACCGAGAGATAACGCTTCTTCTCGTATTTAATGAAAACCTTGTTTTGTCTTTATTGATATATTTGTCTTTCACTTTTGTGTTTTTTTATTTATTGTGGCACTAAAAAAATACTAAAAACTGACGTGACAATAAGGCTCCTTTAGTTCGAGGTTAATCTAGTATTTTGAACACAGAAAGGTTACACTCTTATGTTTGGAGTTATTAAAGAGAAACATGAATACAACGCTGACCATGAAATAAAATAGTAGATTTTTAAAATAGTACAATTAGATAGAGGCTTTAAGAATCGACTCTAAATTGGCAGAATTCACCTGTCAAAGCTGAAACTATATATGGAAGCTGGTGTGCTCGATGTGTGTCTGACAAACTGTAGGAAAAAAAAACAACTGTATTAATGTTCCCCCTTAATAAGCTCCTGATATTTGACATCATGTTAGGATGTTCTTAAATGATCATCTTTTTACCCCTGAGTCAGAATGCAGAATAAATGATGGTGGCGCAGCCATGGTGAGGACAGCGTACTTGCCATCCAAAGCAGCAACATTTCTCAGCAGGTGTAGAAATCATGCCTGATATATAAAGTACATATACTTCTGAGGTGTTGCTGTTTTTTTTTCCTTATTTAAATGAAAAACATTTGGTTTCACCTGAGGTCAACTGGAGCGGAGAAAACTTTATTTAAAAGGAGGAAGTATTCAGAGTCAAGGCTCCAGCTTTACAGAGAGGAATGATGAATACATCAACACCGCTCTGCATGTGATTTCATCCGTTTGGCATTCAGTCCTTTACATTACAGGAATGTCGTTTTTCAAATCTCACGCCAAACTATTTTTTGAACAGCGAGCCAACAAAAGAGAGGGCAGATAGAGAGGTACATGAGGCTGTGTGTGTGTGTGTGTGTGTGTGTGTGTGTGTGTGTGCATTCAAACTACACAATGTTCAAGTTAATTATATTAGACTCCGTGTTTCCGTGTCAATCCTTTCACAGCCTGGACTCTCAATTCATGATGTCGAGTATATCACCAATTGGACTTGTCTTAATGAAATATAAACCTGTCTGATTTATTGTTCTCTTTTAATAATAATGAAAATCACAACAAGTGAATTCTCTGTGTGGACGACTTGGGGTTTTTTCATACGCACACATGCAGATGAAGAAAGTTTTCTTTGCCGTGATTTCTTCTGCTTACCTTCCAAAAACAAATCTGCCCTCAAGCAGATATCAGAATATTATTTCCTCCGAGGTGATAGCTTTGATAAAACATGGCTGTAGGAAAAAGATTTTAGTTTTTTTTTTATCTATTTTTTTTTTTGGGGGGGGGGGATTAAAAGAAGAAGGCGGATTAGGAAGCAAGTGAAGGAGGGGAAGTAAACATTCACTCTCAGCTTCAATGTCTTTTAAAATCATTTGTATTTGCAGAGTAATCGTAGAGTAATAAATGCTTTTTCCACATTTGCTAAACAACATGGCCACTCATTAAATCATCAATTTATGTGTTTTACCAAATTCTGAAGGGTTTCGTTTTCTGTCAAAAATAACCTCAGTCTATGTTTAATGTTAAAACGTTGTTCAGAGCACACCAAAAAACCACTGTGAAGTGCAGAGCTTTTGTTCATTGTGGGTGTGTATTTCATGGACACAGGCTTTGATTCTGGTAGGGACAGTGTAAGCGTGTGATCCAGCTATAGTCTAATGGTAGCAGGTCACCACTGAGGCGTTTTTGATCTGGTTCAAATGTCCGCTCAGTGGTTCAAATGTGTTTGATAAAGGTCTTCATCTGAACCACGACTAATTCAAAACTCAGCACAGTGTAATGTAGTCATTTGGAGGGTAGGGGTGGGTGGGTGCACGAGTTGCTGAACTTTGATGTGAATCTGAAATGAGAAGCCTGTGTGATAACGCTCAGAGAGGTGCCAGTGGGATTGGCCGAGAATTGTGCCTTAGATCAGAGTATCTGCTTTTACTAATTACAAAGTCTTAAGGTGGAACGGTGCCACACAAGCAAGAAAGTTGTCATTAAAACTGCTTGGTTTTTGGAGAAGGACAGCGGGTCTGCTTTGATGTGGGTCACAAAAAAAGCAGATTTTTTTCTGATATACAGACACATGACTATGATGTCCTGAAGTGCACACTTGGCAACTTGTAGAGGATTGAAGACGCAGATCTGGTTTTGATGTGGCTCATATGGTAAGCCATTGTTAAAACGAGCCCTTCTTTCTGCCAACAGAAAACCCAGTTACAGCCATCGCTCCATATGGCACATGGAAAGCAGTCTTCATATGCAAAGGCTTGACTCTTAGACAGCAGGATTGTTTGCTTTGAAGCCGACTCAAAGCCAACTGTGTGATCCTCGGACACAATAGGCCGCTGAGGTGCCAGGATTAAGTGCAGCTGAAGGATGGCTCTTAATCATACAGATGCAGAATCCAATTAAGCCTTTGAGGAAACCATATCTGGACAAGATTTAACTGTGATGAAAGTGTTGGATGTCCAAGCCACGCCTGCTTAAAAATGACCCAAAGCTCTGTGTGCCGGCCTTCACATAAACACACTTTCATTGTGGTAGTAGTGAAAAGCAAAAACTGTGATTTGTTCTGCATGGGTAGGGTGAGAACACTAAACCTTTTCATAAAAAGGGAAGATGAGAAGAAAGAAAAAATGTTTTGATTTGAAATTCAAAGGTACAACTTTGCAAAAGAAAGTGAAACTTGTTTTTTCTTTCATGCTAAAAAGATCAGTTAAAGTCATGTCTGGCTTCCATTTCAAACCCTCAGTGGAGTCTTTTCCTGGACTGTTTCATCTGTGGTGTCGGCCGGCCAATTATCAAGGACATGATGCATTAACTTTGTTGAGTTTCTTTGGTTGTATTGCATGACTGTAGAATGCAGTGGAGGATAGACAAATACAGGGACATGAAGAGATCACTTTGAGGAGTTTAAGTCGGGTCAAACCATTCTTACATGTCAAAGGTTGACATGCAGAAAGCCCAGAAACGAGGACAGAGCAAGACTTTCCACAGAGTAAGAAGCCAAATGCTTTTCAGGAAATCTGTACATTAGGCTTAGATTTGGCCTGTGTGCAAATAGTTTAGGAGGAAACTTCCACTTAGAATGAAATGAGTGTTATAAAAAGGGGCCTCGATTGTGCAGACTGTAAAATACATGGAGGTGGTCCCAGTGATCACCCACTGGCTAGGAAAATGAGCAATCATGTAAGCATGTTTATTTTCTGAATAGGGTCCTTGACGTTCCAGGCAGCTTTAAATGGACAGTTTGATTACTGCAGATATTTGCATTCTGACATTGGTTCATTTTTTCAACATCAAGCATCAGATGCTTCGGTCTTATTTTCTTTTCTTTTTTTCCTCTTCCTCTTCTTTTCTCTCCAGATGGAGAGTTCTTCACACTTTTCCTTCTGTTGGAAAATGTCTGTTTTCTTTGGGATAATTAATTCAATGCTTAGAAGCACAACAAGACTGAGGGCTGTCAGACTGAGGTTCCCTACTGTCATTGCAAACTTTGGACATATAGATACACCGCTGTGGTTTTTTTCAGTCCTCAGAGGCCCCCCGACTGGCCTTGGGCCCGAAGCAGTTTTCTGCTCTGCTTGTTGCTTGCCTCCGTACAAAAACACCCCGAACGTCAATTTCAACTTCAAAGTATGCCGGTTTATTTCTACAGGATTTTCAAGGCAATCTTTTATTTTTGTTGAAACTCAGCAGTCCGGATCAAAGCAGGGTACAGAGCTCTCTATCACCCCCAAAATAAGGCTTAATAACCTTAAAGTGAACGGTTTGATTTAGAATATGGTATCAATAAGGAGAAAGAAGGAAGATTATCTTGAACCCATACCGAGTCAAAAAAAAAAAATGTCACTAGGAATGCAAATTCTAATCATTTGACTTGCTCGACTACTGGTAAAATTAATTATCAACCACTCGATTGAATGTTCGTTGACATGAATGTTTTGCTTAAACAAACATGCTTTTTTTCTACCTCAATTGAAGCTTTATTTGCTCAGCAACATAATTTCTAACAGCATTGCAGAATGAAACATTCATAAGTTTGCCCTCTACATATTTAAAATGTTATTAAGGCCCATTATATACCATTAATTGAATAGCGCACCCTCTCAAAAAAAGAAAAAAAAGAAAATCCTCGCTATGCAACCACATTATAATGTCTTTTTTTCCCAGAGCAAAACATTGCACGTGTAAAACATTTTGGCCTATGATGATATATTAAATATAATATAAAATAAACTGATGACCAAATTACCATTACCATTATCTGAGCTCATGGCGGCATCTGACATAAATGCAGTATTTTCCACACAGGCGATGCCTGGGTCGACTGAACAAAGAGTGAGAGAGAGAAAGAGAGAGAGGGGGGGGGGGAGTGCAGAGGCACGCAAGGACCTCACAGCTCTTCTGCCTGCTCAATTCTTCAGAAAATGTGTGCTCAAACGGGCCATTTGAAGATTTTACCTTCATGACATCACAGAGGGCAGTAATCCCTCCCCCGGGTGAGTGACACACCCACAGCTAGGTGTTTTTGTTCTGCCCTCTGAGTCTGCCTTCTCACCATTGAATATGGTGCAAGAAAGCCAAAGTGACATCCCCTTCCAGAGAGGGGGCGTGGTCAGATGCAGCTCATTTACATATTTAAAGCTACAGACACAGAAACAGCCTGTTCTGAGCAGGGCTGCAATGGAGGAGTTTATAGGCAAGATGAAATACAGGATCAGAGTGGATTTACAACAAGAGACTTCACACATATGTTTCGGGGAGCTCTGAGACTTATTTAAACTGGTTGAAGAGGAGGAGAATATGTGACCTTTAAAAGAAATGTTTCTTTTGACGTGAAACTCTTTTCATATAGTTTTAGGTGGGACGCGGTGCTGTGGCTTGACTCAACAAGTACTGTTTACTTCAATGTAAAAATACATGAGATGTTCTGCTCTTTTAAATCATAACTGGATAACAGTCACTTGGGTGTCACCAGTGGACTCATCATTATTCTCATCGTGTGCTGATGCCACTTGTTCATTATGAAAAGACATGAATCTAATTTCTTTAATATTTGTCTCAATTAAAGCTTTTACAAAGGGGAAAGAAAACTAGTTATGTTCATGTCTCTTCATTTTTGAAAGGTTAAAAACATGAAAAACATTTGCTTCAGAAGAATCTCAAATGCCAGCTTTGATAGAAACAGTGCTGCTGCACATTTTCAGGTATACAAGAGTTTTATAGTTATAAAGAAGTGCACTGCCGTACTATGTGCCCATGCATGTGTCCTTTGAAAAGAAATGTCAATTTGTTAATGGAGTGAATGTTTTCACGCTGATGCTCATTTACACAAAGGAAGTTCCTAACGGATAAAAGAAGTTATTTGAATTTGATTGAGTGCATGTGGCATTAATCAGAATGTGGTTGGATGTCTGCAGATGCTGTTAATCACATTCTGATTGGCTCTGAGGCACAGATGGACAGTAGGTGTGAATTATATAACACATCATTTCTCTTGAGTCACAGGTTCTGGGATGTGCATATTAGAATTTCATTGAGCTGTGCGCTTTCAGATTTATTAGATGAAGTTTTAACCAAGTTCTGGACTTGGTGAGAGCTTCTTTCTGCTTTTTAGCTGAAAATTCCCCACAAGTTGTTCCTGTCGGTCGATTGCTTTTATCCTTTTTGTTCGGTGGGGTTGTTTCTGCCGTACTAACACCTTCTAAGTGTGGATCCGAAATTATCAGTTAAACAATCTGAGTTTAAAGCATCTCAGTTCACAGCCTCCAAATTCCTGCAGAAAGGAGAAAAGACAAATTTAAAGCATGAAACTTCAGTGTTCTCTCACTTTTGTTTCTTAGGTGATTTGTGTTTTTAAAGAAGAGACCTCAGCTGATAATTTGTCCAAAAGTCAGAGAAAGTGAAATGTTCGTCCTTGATTCATGCTGTTCTAACTTTCGATGTTTACTTTAATAACTTCACCCTTCAGCCCTTTATATGCAAAAGTGATGCTGCTCGGGAACTTAGATCGTCGTCTTTTGAAGCATATGGTCGCTGACTAAGCTGCTGTTTGTGCCGAGTAGGATGGGAGAATGAATGTTTTGTGTGCACAGATGTCACAGGTACATCCCCCAGGCATGCTGAGAGCTAGTTGTTCCTCTCCTTACGTTTACACAATTTAATTCAGGGTTTGCATCATCCATCAAAACCTAAACTTTTTGTGGTCCCCATTGTGTTCTAACCTCTCAATTTAAAATAAAAAAAATCATCTCCAATATTGATTCTAGTCTTAACACGTGTCTGCTTAAGGGGCTTTTAAAAAAATGCAGGTCAGGTCACTTCTATCTGGACCAGTTCTCTTACCCACTTCCATCGCTGCAACACCTGTTGGTTTGTCGTTTCCTCGGTGCCTTAAAACTGCTTTCCCCCTCTGGTCCAAACTATTCTGCATAAAAATCTAAAGTTAGAGGGAGAACATGGCTGCTGCGTTGTTGACAGAGAAGCCATTACTTCAACATAGGATGTTTCCTTCATGCCTGATGATATTATAAGGTCATTCTGTGATTCCATTCTTATAGATATCTTAAACATTTCTCCTTTAAGTATTTGTAAATATTGCCATCTTATGACGTTCACCTCTCAGTGAAATGAGAAATATGTGAATATGAGAAATATGTGATAGACATTAAGAATTAGTGTTTGTGCTTTTGGGAAGAACAGATCTGGTAAATTGGAAGGAATATCCCACCACACTTCTGTGTCATTAAAGCCTTTTTAAACCAAGCAGATAACCTCTCTACGTGCCTGTCAAAGCAAATCAAACGCTGCGCTTGATATACTCGACACACACATACGCTGTTTGAAAAGCTCAGTCTGAGGCATGCTCACAATCTCTTGGCTTGACATCTTGATTTAAATGCATCAGGTTGAAATGCAGAAGCTTCATCCCTGTTCACACACACACACACACACACACACACACACACACACACACACACACACACACACCAGAGTGCATCTGTTAAAGCTGAACTGAAGTTAGTAAGTGTGTGTGTGTGTGTGTGTGTGTTTCCACTTCTGAACTCCACAGGATGGCAACATAGCTCTACATTATTAGTGTAACCTTGACGTGGCGGCTCATAAATGTTTTGGAACGTGAGTTTCTTTTCCTGTTTGGTTTGTGCTGGAGCGCTGAGATAATGATTCCACTGCATGTTAATTAATGGACTGCACTGAGCATTTCCAGGTGTTGGCAGGGAGAGACAGATATGTCCCGCTGAAAGCCTGCTCGGTGAAAATATTAATGAACATAAGTAAAAAAAAAATAAATAAAAAAAAAGGAAAGACAACAGCAGGAAGTCATGGTGTGAGCAGACTAATTCTCCATCATTTCAACCTTCGTGTCCGGCATTAAAATCGTGTTTATCATAATCAGAGATGTCCACAGACGGCAGTTTAATCAGAAGATCAACGTGAGCAATCACAAAACACAGAGAGAGAAAGAGTGACCTGAAATAACCCCAGAGTTCAACTGCAGGGCAGTTTGTCACGTTCGTGTGTGAAAGTAGAAGATAACAAATAAATATAGATCATTTAAATGCACAGAATATAAAATCTGCCACCAGGGGGCTCTCAATCAAAACAATAGCAAAACATGATGCCAAAGCTGTCTGGGAATCATGGGAGTGATTCTCCCCGTCGATCTGGATCATGACTTAAATATCTAGATTATATTTTGGGGTTACAAAGCTGCTTTTTCCCTGAAAACAACCTTATTTAAGCTGTTTCCTTAAAATATGGAGAAAATAAGCCTTTGTGACAGGAAAACCAGCTTTATATTCCGAGATGAATTTGTGCAGATCTTGATGAAAACAGCAGAATTTCAGGAAAGCTGAGTAAAAATAAAGTGATGGATGTCTGTGGAATATATTACACTCAACAAGATTTAGACGTTTTTTCCCCAACATGATCCATCGATGTTTATGATTCAGACAAAGCAGATGGTTGAAAAAGGCAAAGAAATGAAAAATAGACCTTTTGAGACAATGAGCAAGAAAAATGCACATGTGTCAAATAAAGAATGAAATGGTTAAAGGTTAAACATGCAATGTATAGTGACAGAAGATTACAGTGCCAGAGAAATGAAAAGGTGTAAAGAATTAGTTGAACAACCTCTTGAGTGTAAGAGTGAATCGCTGAGATTTTAAGAGTCTCAAACAGCTTCAACAAATGGATTACAATCAAAGACAAATTAACTAAAGGGCAGAGCTTTAAGAGCTGTGATTAATAGAATTTCACGTAAATCATGAATGCACTTGAACGGAAGCTTTCTATTTGTAAAAACGCTTCACTTTCCACCCACCCACATTCACACACAGAGGGCAGAGCACGGAGCGTTTTCAGGTTCACTTTTCTGCACAAAGAAAGCCTTCAGATGCAGGCTGAAGGATCCAGGAAGCACAAAGAGGAGTGACTTTATTATAGAGTGTGGTGATTTAAATGTAGCAAAAAAACAACAAACATCCATTTAGTGTCAGGCGTATCTAACTGTGTCCGCAAGCTGGAGAGATGATAATTGGAAGAACATTTTGTAAGAGGTTTGGAAAGAGGGTATGAAGATGTGATGCTATGATGATAGAAAGGAATAAAATGAGAGATTTTAAAAGAGAGAGAGAGAGAGAGAGAGAGAGAGAGAGAGAGAGAGAGTCAGGGAAAGTAAACAGAGGGGTGATAACTAATAGAGTGTAAAATAGGGAGTGGGCACATGAAGAGCAGGAAAAGAAGGCTCGATGAAACACGGGGCAGACGGGAGGGGAAAGCTTCCCTGAGATCTGAAGTCAGGTGCTCTCTGCACAACAAAAAAAAGAAATAGTGTGTTTGTGTGAGTGTGTGTTAAAGAGACAGAGAGAGCAAGCGGCAGCCACTCAAATTATTACTCTCATTATTCACATATTGTTAGAATCAGGCTGTCCCTCCCTTTCGAAGCCAGCTGGCCAATCCCGCTCAAATTCTCCATTTATCCCTTAGCAACAGACGACTCACAGCTGGCATTTATATTTTATTTGCTATTCATATTAACCTTGTACCCCCCCCCCCCAAAAAAAAAAAAAAATCAAAAAATCAAATCAGACATTATTTGTCCTTGTAATAGGCTACAATCAAATTATCATTATCAAATTAAAAAAAATCAATTTTCAGAATTTCTCCTGTCCTTCAAAATTCTCCACGTTTCCGCCTTGACCTGAGGAAATGTGGCTGTGCGTGAAGAACTCCTGATAATACGAGCTTTCATTAAAACATTAAATGAGTCCAGTATGTTAAAGGTTACAGTCGCTGTTTGCATCCAATAAACCTCGCCCCACACACACGTTTATTAAGGACAATCCAAGATGTTCATTACAACCAAATAATGACAACACTAGCATTGTGGGTTTGTGCGTACCACAAAGAGCCACACAAACCCAACACACAAGTTGTTGTTGTGTGTGTGTGTGTGTGTGTGTGTGTGTGTGTGTTTGTGCGCTGTTCGACATTTGAACACGATGTAAAGACGCCTGTTAATCCGCTCTCTGCAGCATTGTGCTCCTCTGTCGGCGTTCTTGCCGTCTTCTTTGGAGGACTTTTGGATGGACCAATAAAAACAAGACTTTAGCATAATTGATATTTCATGGTTTGGCGCTTAATGAATATCTCATGGACACAGCTGTGCACGCAGACACGCACAGACATGCACGCACACATGCATCATTAGAGCGCTGATGACGGGACAGAGTTAATGTGGAACAAACACGGTAACACATATGGACAGATGTGTGTTATATGTTTATTTATATTTATGTTGTGTGTGATTCTGTAGAGCCTTTTTGTCAACCTATGTGCTTATAAATAACAATTGGAGTGTACGGAAGCCCAGAGGAGACATGCATACATACAGTTTATATTACTCAGTTTATTTTCTTGTGTTAACAGCGTGGTTCTCCTGAATTAAAAAGACAAGTAAGGTTAATAAGATCTCAAGAAAACAATGCAACAGGAAAATTTAAACATCATTGCATGTTTACTTCAGGCTTCCATAAAAATGGATTACTTGCATTAGAAAACCATTATTATTTATTTTATTCACATGTGTTTTTTTTAACCCTTTAAAATCTGCAGGATTGAGTCAAATTGTTGTAGAACTTTTTGCTGATTAATTTAGAGGTTTCATATCACCTGATTATTTTGAAAATAGACAAATTTCAATCATTTTTTTAAAATCAGACTTTGCAAAGTAAAACAGCTTTTTAAATGTGAAATATCGAACAAAGTAGTTCTTTACTCTCAAGTTTTATTTGTGTAATATGTCCCTCTAAACATCAAATGCATGTAACTATATATATATATATATATATATATATATATATATATATATATATATCTCATTCTCAACATATACTCGTCAAAGAACAGAGAAGTTAAATGTTAAATCATTTTCATACATTACCACTGCTTTTTTAGCACCATCTTCACCTTTTTATAAAGTCAGGATAGTCGATCGTTTGAACAGCTTTAAACCAGTTAGTTTTGTGTGTGTGTGTGTGTGTGTGTGTGTGTGTGTGTGTGTGTGTGTGTGTGTGTGTGTTTGTGTGTTCCTACATTTTCCAGCAGTTTTTTTGCATTTCAGCCTCCTGCGAACATTTTCTGCAAAAAAAAAAAGTAGTTCTTATCATTTTAAGTTGATCTCTGTTTGAGAATCTTTACATGCTTCATGTTTCTTAAAAACCTTGACATTATGGTTATGTTGATTTTTTCCTCTCTCTTGTTTTAGCTTTCGTGGCTCTTTTAATAGATTTGAAAGAAGATTATGCAAAGAACGAGCTCAGATGAACTGGTGTCCTGCTGTCTGTGCATTTCCCCTCTGACTTCAATTATTTATCACTAAGTAAGGCCCCGTGTCCACCTGGCTATTTATTCTGTGCTGAGAAGGCGCTGCTAGTCCATCCTGTCGCTATGACAACAGTTTGTTGAAAACGGCCACTGTATGACCGACACTGTTCCATTAATATAAGATTGTTTTATACCACAGCAGACACGGAGCACAGAGGATGACACGATCGATAGGAGGCTAAAATCCCTCTCCAGATATCATACAGCGTCTGTGACGTCAACAGAAACTTTCTGAAAAGTTGAAAGACTTTCAACTTGAGCGCTCGAAGCGGCCGCACAAAAACAGCAGCTTGTAAAAAAACAGCGGAAGCTGCTCTTTTCATCCAGGCGGTGGATACAGGGCCGAACATAGTTTAAAGAGGTCAACAAACTTTCAACATGATGGGCTGAATGGTCCCAGCTTTCTGCTTTAAAACCAATGGAGAGCCTTACGATGGTCAATAAGGGATCAATAAGAACTTTAATTCGATCTCTACAGTTTACGGAGGTCTGTTATGATAGCTGATGTTTAGAACTGTCATGTCGACTGGAGCTGTAGTTGTGACTAGCATTAAAAGTTTCAAGGTTTGTTTTAATGGAGGGGGCAGTCACTGTCAAAGCTGCTCTATATTCAAGGGAAACACACACACACACACACACACACACACACACACACACTCAGGGATGTGGAAGCAGCAGCCAATCAAAGGAGATGAGGCTGCTCTCCTGATGTCATTTACATAATGATAAAATCACTATCATAAATGCACAGTGCATGCATAAACACACACACACACACACACACACACATGCATACACAGCATGTTGAGGGGCTACAACTGACAGTGGTGTGAGTGTGTGTGTTTGAGCATTCCCTGGATTACTGGAGTGTTACCGGCCAGTGAGCATACGCTCGACTGAACCCTGTCACCAAAATAAAAGCAGAGAGAGGGAGATGAAGTGAGCGCGGAGAAAAGAGAAGACAGTGAACGCACCACAGTGGCCTTTCTCTGTGTCTGTCTCTGTGTGTTTTGTGTTCTTCAGGGTACGTGGAGCTGATGCTCACACTCAGGTGTTCACAATGGGAGCTGACCAGTACAACCACAGTGTCTGCTGGTTCCACGGGCCACTGAGCAGAGCTGTGGGCTCGAGGCACAGTGGGCGAGAGGTTTTGGGAACAGTGTGGAAGTCTGGTTGATTATTCTGCAGCCCGGTGACTTGAATTCATAGCCTGCATTTTTTTTTTTTTTTTTTTTTTATCTTTCTGAGCTTCCTCTTTCAACCTGTCAAGGTTTTAGCTGATAGAAATGATGAAGCAAAGCATGATGGGTTTTTTTGTGGAGTGGTTGTTTGACAGGTCGTAACAGATTCATTCATCTTTCTTGAAATTAATTTTCTTTGTCCTCTTTTTTTTTCCTGTACACTGCAGGAACAGCTTTAGTTTCTACAGAAAAGATTCAAAGTGACTGTTTTGTTTGGCATTTAAAGACAGAAGGAGGATCATTTTCTCTTTACACAGCACTGCGTACACACGGACAGGACAGAATCAGCAGAGAGACACGACGTATGGCTTTGTAGACGTAATTCGGATAAAATAAAAACAAACGCTTTTGTGTTCCGCAACAAAGAAACGTTCTGGATGAACATGGTGGGACTTATTCTTTGTTGGGTTTGTGCGGCACACTTTCCTCTTGGTTTTAAAAATGGAGACTTCACTTTTAATTTGTTTTCCTTTTGTGAGTCATCATTACTTAATTCTAAAATGAAACCTAAATGACGTTCACACACACACATGAAAATCTTTTCTTTATAGATGTTTTAACCGTTTTTTAAACTGATGTTAACTGGCAAAGCACAATGTCATTAAAGAAATCACAGAAAGCAGGTTAACAACCTTCGTTATGCACACACTTTTTCTAATTACTGGTTTGGCTGTCGGGATCTGCCGCACCTGTTCTGACTGAAAGAGTGATCTTAATACTGCACCATAGACTTTATTAATCTTCCTGGGCAGCATCAGGTATGTATGATTGGGCTCTCACACACACAGTGCAAGACGTAGTGCAGATTTACTGTTTTCACACAGTTCATGATTTTTGAAGTGAATGTATCTGATTACACACTTTACATACGCTGATGTGAACACAGCATCAGGCTACATATCATCACTAGCTAACACCGTCACTGCCCAGGACAGCGGCCCTGATCGTCTTTGAGTCCGTCCTCACACCTCAACTCAACTGCTCTCCTGTGGCCCTTCTTCCTCCTAATCCTGCTCTCCATCACTCCAAACAGGTTCATAATAATCAGCCAGTGGACACTCATATTTATATAAATACTTATTTTTTTCCTCTTTATTGGCGGGAGTGACACTTAGCTGTTTATGTTTATTCATGCTAAATGGAGGCGGATTCAGCGGGACTTCCCCCATGTGACGTCACATTCGAATGCAGAAGTAAAGACAGCAAACGTACATCTCAGTTTATTCAAATGTCAAATTTAACTCAAAGTTTCCTTAATTTCTGTAAGTTACGGTAATTTTGAAAGAGAGAGAGAGAGTGTGTGTGTGTGTTTGTCAGGTGTCGATGAAGACGAGGGCAAACCAAACAACTCCATTTAACCCTGCAGAGTATGCGTGTGCATGTGTAGGTGTGTGTGTGTGTGTGTGTCCACCTGGTGGGTTCATTCAGCCTAACTCTCATTTTATCTGACACCTAACTTCTAGACTCTGTCATATCAATTATTGTCCCCAACACTGACTAGCACACACACACACACACACACACACACACACACACACACACACACACACACACACAAGCAGCTGAATAACACAGCAGACAAAGCATCCGAAAAATCGGTCACTTAAACATTTAAATCCCAATATAAAGCAGAGCGAATACTGTAAGTGTTGGAGGAATATATTCAGAGAACTCTGAGCACCAGGAGAGAGCGCCGAGGGCCGTGCTGCACTCTCCATCTCTTCTTCATTTAAATCCACTGTTTAACACTCTGTGTTTGACTGGCCTGTGGGCACAGCACATTAGCACAAATTTCTTTTTAAGGTGCTCTGTGACTCCCCTCTGTGTTTCTCTATTCTCCACATATACAGGTATTAAAATATGAAATTCAATCGTTGTGTTGAACAGAGAGGCAACGATGTTGAAACGATCGATCCGACTCCGGAGGACAAAATGTAAAGTTCAGTAAGATCAAGATCAGCACTACAGTATATAAAAATCTATACATCTACTTTTCAGACTCCTGACGCAGACTGGTCTCATTCATTTTTCATACACCTGACCAAAAGTGATGCACTGTCTTTTGTTTTTCTTTGTAACCGATGCAAACTTGAGATTCATCCACAGCGTTATCAGAGCAAAGAGTTCAAACAACACTGCACCATCTCTGAGAAAAAACTGTTTTGTTTTGGACAGAAAGCTACCTTGGGTAGACTCGCACCGTGATGTTTTTTTTTTTTTCTTCAAATTTTTGCAAATGTATTTTTGCCCGAGACATTCATGATGAAAGCTCACGATTTATGTGCTCACTCTGAATTCCTTTCAATATTCCCACAGAAGGAAGTAAATGCCAGACCTGTGAGTTTTAGCTCTCTGTCTGTATAAAGAACAAAAGTGATGACGTGTTTTTGTAGGCCAACCCGAAAGTAGCTTCGCCATGGGTTCAAACAAGAAGTTGCCTTTGGTGTTTTTTGTAATGGACTTTGGATCATTGCAGAAAATAATCTCTGTGTCAAACACGTTTCTGATGCGTCGCTGTTTTGTTCAGCGGGATAATCTTCACAGATGAACAACATTTACATGAAGTTTGAAGAGTTAATGCAGTGAGAGAAGTACAAAAGCTAACGTTATGCTACAAGCTAACTACACTGCAGTCGGTTGATTTTGACGTCACGACCGTTATGCTTCATCGATCTAATCAGCTAGCAAAACCGTAGTTTAGTAAGTTTTTTATTAACCTAATATTTACTAGAGCAGTGAAAAACATGACTAGAGGCTGTAAGGAGGATTAGGAGAGAGTTCCCGGTGTCATGACGTTTAATGTCTCCATGACAACCACTGTAGTCTTAGTTAGCTACTTGTTAGCAACGACCGTTTTAAGTTCACATACAGTTCATACTTTACAATTCACAAGTCGGGGTCTTAGCTAACGTCGTTTATCTCGCCGTACAAAACGTCGACATCTCTTAAACTTCTGATAACCACAGTTCTTATGTCAGGCGTCTAACCACAAACCCATTCAACATCCCCATTGTACCCACAGTGCACTGATAACTTTTTTAGGACTCATTTCTGTGTCCCCCTATCGCTCTGTCTCTCTCTCTCTCTCTCTCACACACACACACACACACACACACACATACACACACAGTCAGCATAACAGACACCAGCTCACTCGCAAACTCAATCATAACAAATATTAACTGTCACTTGAAGGTGTGCAGGTACTTCCTGCCAAAGTTTCTCTCGTTCATATTGTTTGTCAAATGAGGTGGTAAAAAGCATCAGACAGCCATGCCTGCTGTTGCCATGGTGATTTACGATGCTGTCTGTCATTTCGCTCTGGCCCAATCAGTAAATAAAAGGCAAAAACAGCCCTGGTGGCGATTGGCTCATGGCTCTGCTCTCGCTGTGTGAGATTGTGCAGTCGTAGAAATCCACTTAAAACATGCCAGAAGTCCATCAGGCCGGTCGGGAGCAGCTGATCGGGCTGTGAGCAGACCTCGTGCCCATCTTACACTGCATGGCAAATGATGGGTGATTGGGCTGAATTCACTTATTAATTATTGATCAAACACAGTGTGTCACTTGTTTGAATAAAGACAACTGACCGAAGAGAAAATCTGCCCTGTGTGTTTGAACCACAGAGCAAAGGTGAGGATGTTCCTCAAACAACAGGAGGATGTAACATTTGTATATTACGCTTCATGCTAACACACGCTGCACAAACCTGTAAGTGATGATTATGTTTACTACGAGCCTGTTTGACATGTGCTATGTACGTTCAGTCCACGTCTGTTGGGTATCGTGAGAAGACTTTCAACGTTGTCCTGTAGCGCTGCAGAGTGAATCAACCATTCACAGTGTGAGAATTAAACATACCATTTGAGCAGCATGAGCCAGAATGGCTGCAGGCGATCAGTCCTTTACTGACTATTAGCCACGTAGACACATTTACATTTACTGACTTAATGTCGAACACTTTTCCTCCAGATGCAGAAGTACTTCCAATATGTGTGGAGCGTCTTTACTGTTGTTTCTGTTTATCTGTGTGGAAACATTCAGCTGGAGGGATGTGAAACACAGACACACTCACAGTGATGCAGACTAATGGTGAGGAGGAAAGATAAAACAGGGTGTCCTCTGTTTGCAGACCTTTTCTTCAACTGGGCTGTCACACTGGAGAGTCATGTCAGGTACAATCATGATCATTCACAGTTTACAGGGAGAACTTCGAACTGGAAATTCAGTCAATGTAGAAACCAGCATTGGAAAAGCCAACGCAACTGTGACTGTGAAGGAACCATGATCATTGATGCATGTGTTAAAAGAAACATATCAAACCCTCATGAAAACAACAACTAACATAAAGTCATCGTTCCCAATCATCAAAACTGTGAGTTTTAGTCTGAAAGTGAACCGGATATTTTAATGTTGCTTGGGTGTCAGACTTCCTGTCTCGCTCCATCTGCTCTGTGGCAATCGATGAGTCGTTATCCGGCAAAAATAGAAGCCATCTGGTGCAGGGGGCTGTGCAGGAGGAAACAGGAACTAAAGTGTTAATGTCTTGACATGAAATTGGCTCATTGCTTTGTGATAATCAGGTAAAGACAGGAAAAGCTCGCTGTGACCACTGATGAAAAGTTGAGCATTTAAAAGTGTTCTGCTTTCAGAAAGACTCAAGAAAGCATTCAGGATTTTAAAAAAAAAATCAAACTGCATGCTGATCTTTGGCAAACAAAAACAGTAGATGGGAGACACAGGTATACCAATTAATAAAGTCCTTTATTGACAAGAAAATGATGAAAACATTCAACAGCGTGTAGATTTGAAGAATCAGTTAAGGTGTGGGTGATGTGCTGTAAAACTAAAGAGCGAAGCTGTGTGGGTCAGACAAGCCTCTCTCAGGTCATCTCAAAGACTGACTGCTGTTTAGATTTAAGCAGGAGGCACATCGAGCCCCCCGGAGTGTCTCACCTCCTGACTGCCCTCTCACCAAGTCTGCAGCCATGGAGGCCGAAAGCAAGCACCAGTGAAGGATTCAGTGTCGAGGGGCCGTCACCTGAGTTACAAGATAATCTGCTTAGTTCATATTCCGAGGACTCTGTGAGCAGCTAGTTTTTCACCGGAGAAGTCCTGGGCCGGGCCTGACGCAGCTGACAGGACTTCAAACTGGAGCTCGTCTGAAGCAGTAGTGAAGTTGTTCCAGGAAAAGGTCCTGGAGTGGGCAGTGAACTTATCCAAGCCGCGTGCGCAGTCATTCAGCTTTTCATTGACAGTGATATCTGGAGCGGGGGAAGGCTGTTTTGTCTTGTTCTTGTATTGTGAGGTGAAAAGACTCTTCACTTTGTCAACACATTAAGAGCTTAATGTTAGTCATAAGAAGAAAAATAATCTAACATATCTTTGTTTTTTAATATGCAAACTGAGAAATAAGCTGCTGTGTGTGAGCCGCTCTTTATTTCTATGACAGTAGAGGAGGTGGTCACGGCCTTTTGATGGGCGGCTTCAGATAGCAGGATTGTTATTAGGTGACCTTCAAACTTTACTCCTTAAGAAAACAGTCGATCTGCAGAGAAAGCATTTAACCCCGACTGAAATCTCATGACGACAGGAACCAAAGCGCCTCCTGCTGTTGTCGTTTTCCGGTTTTATCTGCATGCGTTCACATTCACACACCTAATGTTCTCTGCAAAAACACTTTCCTGCATGAGTACAAAGCGCTCTCCAATGTCTCCAGTCTGGGGCAGTCGAATGACTAATATAGTTGTTGTCACCTTGTGCCGTTCCTTTGTTGGTGATAATTCCCTCTGGAAGACCTGGAAATCAATTTCCTAATTATGTGCTTCCTTCCAGTCTTTATTTGATTTTCCCTTCTCTTACTGCTGCTTTGGTTTTCAATAGGCAAACACTGCCTTTTCACTCCCCTCGTCTCAGACCTCTTTATTCTATTTTCTTTCACTTTGCCCCCTCTACTCCGCGCTCTTTCGCCGTAGCCTTTCATCTCCTCCCCCACCACCTTTTATTGTTGCTTTCTATTCTTCTCCCTCTCAGTTCCTTAACCTCTTCTGCTCGCCGTCGTCCTCTTTTTTCTCTCTCTTTGTTCCGCATGCTTTTGCCATTATTTCCTCCCTTTATCCTCACGCTATTTTCTTCCCTTGTTCAATTTTCTTCCATTCTGTCCTGCATTACCTCCCTTGACCTTTCGGAGAACATTTATCTCCACTACACAACTGTTTGCTTTTCCTCTCAAGGGTTAGGCTTACAAAATACTACAGCGACAAAACTGCACATAGATAGAAAACCCAACATTCAACATATAATTTTATTTCTCCTTCACATACAACAGATTGACTTAGATCATCTCAGAGACTCTTGGAATCAATTTGAATCAAAATTCAGTTTAATCCAGAAATAAGACAAGGTACCTGTTTTCCTTTTTCCCTCGTGCTCCTGGAAATGTTTAATATAAAGTTACAAAAGATAACAGAGACACAAAAGGGGATTCTTTTTTTTCACCTGCAAATATATTTTAAAGTCTTCAGATGTTGTAACAGTTTGGTGTTTGATCTCTATTTGGTTCTTAAGAGACAATATTATGAAGTGTCTAAAGGGAGAAATGATTGTGATAGAGCACACGTGTAGGGCTGCAGGAATATGAAAAGATGATCTCGATTGATTTAGACCTCGATCTGGTTTAGATTTGATTTAAATAATAATAATAATAATAATAATAATAATAAAAAAATAAAAA
>NC_136692.1:28022514-28175014 GCF_947650265.1 Symphodus melops | reverse complement strand
TGTGTGGATTGTGGATTCTGTCTTTTTGTGAGCCATACCTTATACATTTTGTCTGTTTACAATTCCACATACTGGATGTCCCTGCTGCTTCCTTGACTTGAAAGGGTCCCTTGTCCTTGACCTGCAATGTCCCCATAAGCAGAGAAGATACATAGTCCAAATATTGCAAGCTCTCTCTCTCTCTCTCTTCCTTTGTCACAATGACAGCTGTGTGTTCAGTGGCCTGTGTGTACAATGTAATGCCCTCCACAAGTGATCCCTTTTATTTGTGTGTGTTTCTGCCATTAGCTGCTAAATGAAGGAGCTGTAAAAAAGCTGGTGATGTGCCAGTCGCTCATGTTAGTGTCACCTTCAATTACACACTTAGACCACCGAGCCGTGTGTGTTCAGTCAGTGTTTCATGCAAACTGTTAAGAAAGGAAGGAATAAAGACTTTCAGCATGCTAATGCAGTCAAGGCTAACATGATGGATATGGTGTTGTTGTTAAGTATGTTAATCGATTGTTTCCTAAATTAAAAGCCAGTTAGCCAGACAGCCTACAGTACAACAACACTACTTCTCTTTGAAAACCCCGAGACTTAATCAAATGCTTTGGGAGAGTAAATCTAATAGCAGACTGGAATAGGAAAACAAAACCCAGTATTTGATATTAAAATCTAAATTTCATGTAGCGATATTACATTTATGGATAAAATGGTCTGTCTGACTGTGAGGAAACTTTGCACCAAATATCATGTAATAGCCTCCATGTGATTGTTTGTGTTTAATCTTTATATGCAAAACTATGTATATGTTAATGTTGTGATTTATTGTCCTCTATTAAACCCTGCAGCTCTAATGAAGCGTTGTGCACTCATGTCGGCATAAAAACTCACTCGGCACACTGCTTAGTCCCTCTGCATACTAACTGTAGTATGCATGGTGTATATTGTCTGTTGTGTACTGTTGTGGAATAATCACTAACCACATAATTCACTAATGTACAACCGATCCTCTTCACCATTAACACTCCATTAAAACTGAAGTATTCCTCTGAATGTGAAGTGTTCTCTCGCTGCTTGAAACAGCAGAGAGGGACAAACATGAGTCTTGATTTCTACAAGCGCTCCTTTATTACCTGCACATTTTATAAATCTATCCCAGAATTCCGAGCACATGCTCACCTTGATGAATATAACATGGGTTTGTTGTCGATTTTCCTCCTTTTTTTTTACTGCCTGTTTGAATTACAAATAAGGAAAATGTGCAAATGTTTTGTTGTATCAGCTGCAAAGCATGAAATTAAATCCAGGAGCTCCACGCTGACACATTTTCACAGTCGAAGGGGGCATGGTGGAGTGTCTTTATTATAATAGTGTTGCTTATCTTTGGAATAAAATGTAGTCTGCTCTTTGTGACAACTCCCAGCAACACATTTCATGCAACCCATTAAAGCGATGTTATTAAAGCTCTGATATGTACTGCTTGTCCTACTGGGGGTGCTAGACAAAAGAGCATGCAGCCATTTAAAATAAAATCAGGTATTTCATCTGAGGAATTCATGTGAGGACATCGTATTCGGTATGAGTCATGACATTATTAGACATTTAATTATCTCTAAGCAACAATAAGAAAAAAAACACAAAATAAATGCTTCAATATTTTCCACACCTGTGTTTTTAACAATTAGTGGAATCAACTTTGTCAACAACAATGGCAACAAAGAAAACACCGTGACTCGTCTTTTCCAGGAAACAATTTCAAGATCTGGAGTTGCCGCTATGATGACGACAACATGGCTCCTTTACTTTGTTTTACTTGAATTTCCCTCGGGATCAATTAAGTATCTATCTATCTATCTATCTATCTTTTAATGCATAAAACAGCATACTGAGATTTTTTTTTTAAACAAACCTAACTGTCCAAAAGAAGTTAACTTAAACGTACAATATGTAGAATTTTAATTCAATTTTTACATTGAGATCTCTAAAATAATTAAAGCAGACATATTTTCAGTTGTCGAGTACTTACATTACCTCAAATATTTCCAAACGACGTCAGTAAACATTCTCCTCCTCAGATCGGTTTCTCCCATTCGTCTCGACGATGGGAAACTATATTTTTTTTGGAATTTCTTTTCTTTAACATTTATTTAACCAGGAAAGAAAACTCATTGTGTTTGAACATTTCTTTTTTAAGTGTTTCCTCGGTGCAGAGAGAATCACAAACTGTTGTTCCTGCATTGATTGAAAGCCTCCTGGTGGTGGAATTTTCCACACTGTGTGTTTAAGTAACCTCTTACACTAACAAGCCTGAGGAGAAGCATTTTGAATCTGAGGTCGTTGGTGCTGCTAGTGCAAAAAAAAGTCCTTAAGCATTCAACACAATTGTATTAAATGAACTAAACAGAACTTCACCTCTTCTGTCATCGTACGGTCACATTTGTGTTTTTCCAGTAGGTGTGAATGAAGACACTCAATAACGTTTGCACAAGTCAAAACCTTTTGCCACTCCTAAAACATCACATACGTCTCTTTCCTCCCCTGATGTCGGATTGTAGAGTGTGAAGGAAATCAAACTGTCGCTGTTTTTTCTTCATAGATTTTTCAACGTCGGCACGCTGACCCCCACCGTGATGACATAGAGCCAAAGCACTCCAACCATTGGACGACTCCACTGGATTCACAGAAATCTACCAGACCAGAGGTATGCTAGCACAAACACAAACACGGGTTCACACATTGGCTGTGAAGGTTGGATACAGCTGTATCACTAAATTTCACAAACACTGAGAAGTACATTTGAATGTTCATGATACTTCCTGTTCGTTGTATTTATTACCATACTAAACACAAGACGTCCATGCCATTTATCCCTTTTGAACAGCTTCGCGGACGATTTAGTTTAGAATTTTATTTTGAGTTTGGTTTCTTTCTTTCCAAGGAGTTTGTTTACAACCTGTCGTATCATACAATGTCTCCTGTTTCTTCTGCGTCACACAGCAACGCTACTGAACAACAATGCATTCAAAGTTTGACTCAGTGACTTGATTCTTATCATTGCTGATAACATTGACAGGCATCATCGAGAATCATAAGTCAGCAGATGTGCAGATCATGGAACTTTTCTCTTTCATTGTACAGACCATGCTCATTTCTTGAAGACTTCCCAGCCAACGTAGATGTCTACCACTCTCCCTCACTGTAAATAATTAGACGCCTCCTCTCATTTTGTGTCTGCAGAACAGAAAACCTGCTGAGAAACATTCTTTAAAGTCTTTGAAAACTGACCTTTTCGTGTTTACATCTGAGCTCACTGCTGTGCTTTCAACGCCAACTTTAAAAGTAAAATATATAAGCAAAGAAAAAGATGTTCCATCAAATGGTTGGATAACCTGTATGTTCCAAGATCTCACCATATCAGAGCTGATAAGTAAACAAAACAGAGGGGAAGAGCCGTGTAAGGTCATCCTGTTCATCTGCTGAGTGTAAGGGCCGGGCACGTTGAGCTTGTCAGACACATGTCTTGTCAAGCGTGCTTTCTCTTTCTGCACAACTCTTTCTCTCCCTCAAAGCACTCTACATGAGAAGCAAATGTGGTTCCCTTTCAGAACCGTCATTAAAAAATCATTATCATCTCTCATCTCTCCCTGACCTTTCACTCAGTCAGCCGGGCGTTCAATCGGCACCAAAAAGTTCATAGCCATCAATCAATTGGTCCATCAAACCTTCCATCTGCTTGCACGTCTTTTTGACTGTCCTAAAGTTGCTACTAAGAATCAGATGAAAAGTTCTTGATCACTGGGGAGAGCAGAAAGGTTTGGAGGTTCCTGAGAAAGGATTCCAGATCAGAGTGGTGTTGTAGGAGCATGTCATCAGTCATCAGAGCAGCTGCTGTGGTCTGCTTTGAGAAGTTCGCTGTCTGCCAGCTGCTGCTCAGAGTTCGCCACCAATCAATGCAGCCAACTGTCTGCCAGGCATGACACAGAGAGAGGAATTAGTTTTTCATCAAGTTTATAGTCGACACAAGCTGTAAAGACACATTCCTGTAAATGGTGTCAAAAAGCTCAGAAGCTTACCCTCGCCTTTCAAAAAAATCAACAAAAAAAACCAGACCAATCAGAGGAGACTTTTCCCCATGTCCAGTGTTTTCATACAAAACGTGAGGAAACTGATTAATGCACCTGCTGGAGTTGACTGTGTGATATTTGGGCAGATCATTCACTGATACTTTGTCTACTACAGACACAAGGTATCCTAAAGCGTTAGCATGAGACACACCAAGCGGAGTCAAAAAGGGACTTCTTAGAGTGAGGTAGGAGAAGGAAAAATGACCACCAGAGGTGGAGTTTTGAAGCACATGATAAGTCAAACAGCACAGTACCTACAGACACAAAAGTGCCAGAGTTCAAATCGTCCGTTGAGTTGTTGTTTCCTTATCTTAAATTACTTCTTTTTGCTTTACCCAAACCAAAGACATGCTAGATAATAAGCTCTACTCTACTGAAAGAGTATAACAGCAACAAAACAAGACAATGGTAATAAAGTTCAAACGACCTCCATCTTGGGCGGGTTCTGTTTTCAGGGGTGTTCTGGTGTTTTTGAGGTCTGTGGTGGTTTTAAAACATCGTTCCTTTAAAGGTTTATATATCAAATTTATGTGTCTACTAAAGTATGTTAACAATCGCTAATGTTCGAAAAAAAAGTTTCTGTTTTGTTTCGTGCCTGTGTTTGCAATGCTCTGACTCCAGCACGATCAGGGTTCCCACGCCGCCCGAGTCTGATCTGATTGGTCGGACGTTCCGCTCTGTTGTAATTGGTCGCTCAGCACGGATGTCACATGGGCGTGCACAGCGGGCTTGGTCTTGCTACAACGTGCCGATGGGCTTGGATCAGTGATATCACAGTGACGAGATGTCACACTGACAAATTTAATTCGGGGAGATGACGGGTTCCTGCGGACTTTGAATTTGTGCACATAGATGTGTCTAAACATGCACAAGACACCTAGAAAACACACTAAAGAGCATATAAAACCAGAAAAATAACATAATACTACATAATAATATGGGACCTTTAATTTCCAGGCTGCTCACACATGTGGGAAATGACAGGACAAATAAGGAGTTCAATCAGTGTTGTAGAAGCAGATGTACTATAAGCAGGTCCTAAATATATTAATGTAATCATTTTTTAAAATCATTTTAAATATTAAAATTAAATAAATATTTTTTTCTTGACTATGTTTAGTGATTTTTGTCTCCTCTTCTCATCTGGCTGCCATGTTCTTTAACATCTTCCATCAGTCACTTCTGGGCAATTAGTGCCACCTTTAACCGGTACAATGAGTATTGATTGATCTGTTGCTGCTCATTTTGAAGAGCTCATATTTGTCATCGTTCCTCTCCGTCTCTCATTCTCTTCTTAAATTCAAATAATTCATCAAACATATTGGATAATTAACCTATTCAGTTTGTGTTGATTGATTGATTTCGGGCTGTCCTAGTTCTCGGCAGGCTTTTTTGAGGACTATAAACTGTACACTCATCCATCCTTATTTCTTTTTGATTAATACAATGCATCATTAATTTTTCTGGATCAAATCAAGTAATCAGTGTACTGTCATGCCTAATTGGTTATGGTGATATGAATACATCAATTTCCCCATAAATCAGCCCAGCGTGGCCTTTTGTGTAATAGTTATGTCAGGTGTGTCCACACTGAGTATGACACACTATGATGGATGCAGTTTGATTACATTCGACCATAATTTAATTACAACTGCAAAGTCATGGGCTTATTGTTGACAGCTGTCTGTCAATGCAGAGAACTGCTTGAAACATTTTGTTTTGGACACTGCTCAGTAACAACAACAAACACGATATCATCTTCAGTTTAGAGCACTATTAATAAATAAAAATAATATTACAGCTATAGATTAATAGTAATTGCCCACTTTTTCTGCAGCTCTGATAAAACCTACAAAACTGTGGACATCCTTTTCTTCCAGGAGCGAAAGGACTACAGATCCCATAATCCATTGCAATTTTAACGAGACCAAACAAACACTGGTTTAGTGCACTTCTTTACTGAAGTGTTAATATTGTGTTGTAATAATGTTGTCATATGCTGTAGTTTGTGAGAGAGTGGAGGGTTGATGGTTCAAGTCCTGGTCGGACCAATGTTTGGTAGCTGGAGAGGTGCAGGTGTGCCATTGAGCAGGCATCAATGCAGCTTGATCTTTTTCCTGTTCTTTCATGGAAACAAGGTATGTCTACTTCTTCTTCTTTGTTTCTGCAATTATTTGGCTTGTTAAAGTTACAAAAATTGCTTAGATAGCAGCCGACAACCATAGTTCATGGAATAAGTAAAGGGGGGTTTTTTTGTTGTTTTTTTTGATCGGAGATGATGCAGTGACAGTCCAGGATTGTGGGTAGCGTAGTTCTTTTCCCTGATATGTTCAGGTGAATATAAGAAACAGCACCTGAGTGAAAAGTTCCCGATAAAACATTTTTATGTCGTTGAAACAAAAGCTCATTCAGGACTTTTCGATCACTGTTTTATGATCTTTAAATGTGCCGATGCAGTGCAGGTCTGTGTCCGTCCTCTCTCTGCCGGATTCTCATCTCGCTGCCCGCTGAGACTTTAGTTGGACGGTCTAAATCAGCACACAGGCTGCAGAAGTAATGAGCCGTGATCAGGGCCTGTTGTTTTACATTCTTACTTGGCATCTTTTGTTGTTATAAAAGTTTACCACCCTGCACCCCTGACTGTGAACTTCTGCCAGCAGTGTGACACTTAAATACAGACATCCCAGCATGCCTATTACTGCACTGTATTCTACAGTAATGCTTTTTAAATACGGCTCGGAGCTGCTTCTGGCTGCGAGATGGCCCGCTTCCCTTTGAGCTCAGTGCAAGTGGAAACAAACGAAACAAGTGAAACTAAATGTATACATTTGTTGTCCTGTGTCACACGTTAAAATACATTTGGGCAAATAAGAAATAACAAAAATGATTTAAAGGGAGAATATGTGACTTTTAAACCCAGTAGATTTCTCACCTTGAGCTCTGGCATGAAACCAAAACAAACAGCTCTTATGCTTCTGAATCCCCCGCTCTCCTCCGGCGACACACCTCTGACCCCCCCACACTCGTCTTCACACTTACAGAGTATAATTTAGACAATTTGATATTTGTGCTTGACTTTTAGGTCATTAAAACAAGAAAATAGACAATATTGGTTGTATAGAATTGGAGTTTTGGTTTCAAAACAGGTGTTTTAATTGTATGATTTTTAACTATTTTTAAATGTGGTTAGCGTGTCCTTCATAAAATAAATACTGTGTGTTATATTAACGTGTTAAAAAAAGGAACAATTGATTCAAACATTCGAATTTGATTTTTTTTTTTTCAAGAGTTAATAAATATTTACGCATCATGTTCTTATATTTTCCCTTCATCATCACAGATGTGACTCAAACTAGACCTGCAGATTTACTTCAGGTCCAATAAGGGCCTTTTCCTCTGAGGCCCGGCGTCGTAAGTCACTTTGAAGTGAAATCTCTCATGTAACACACACACACACCTCTACACACACACACACACACACACACACACACGTTGAAAGAGAAGACAGGTACACCATCACTCTGAACGTGACATGAATCTGATTAAATGCAGATGTGAACTTCCTTCACTCTGCAGTTTTGTTTCTTCAGAGAGCCTCTCTTTATTTGTACGTTACATTCCTGAGTTGATTTAAAATGACTGTTTTAATTTAAAACATGATGTTCTAAAGTTTTAAAACTTTTAATTTTCCATTATTATTATTAAAAACACCCAGTGATTTTTTTTTCTCAGTAAGGACAAAACCTCAGGACTTCATTTTACAAAGAAAACAGAAAATCATTGAATTATTTTCTATCTGATAATTAAATGTTCATTTTCTTCAATGTCTATCTTTTTTTTTTTTCCTTTCAATCACTTAGATTTACTTCATGCTTACAATCACAGGATCTTTAAGAAGAACAAAACACAGGCCTGATTTTACAGGAGAGAAACCAGGACCACATGAGATCAAGATCAAGTCCACTTTGACATCATTCTCTTTACAGTATTGTTTTAATAATTATTTTATATAGCTTTAAAGTCCTCACAGACGCTTAACGGGGGGTGGAGAAGGACCCGTCCCCCCCAGGACCAATGATTGGTTGTGAGGTTTGAGGGTGCCAGTGGAGGAGTTCACATGTTTTTATTTGTTTCATCATCATCACTGTCCTCACCGTGTTATTGGTGCTGGGATTTTAAACGTCAGCCCTTTTTGTTCTGTTTAAATGAGTTTTTTTGTGTCCTTAACATAAAGATCTCTGTGATCGCACTTCAATATTTACAGATTCTATTTAATCCTGAAGTAAAAGGTGATTATCAAATTATTAATAACTTCATATAAAATACTACATGTTGTTTTATCAGATCTCCTGATGTTGTGTTTTGTTTTAAACCTTTTAAATTATCCTTCAGAGATCTCTCCTCCTCCGGTTCCTTGCTGTTTATGAAATGGAAATACTTAATTGAATATATATTACAAACCACAGGAAATCTGTCACATTTTAAATAAATTTAAGCACTGCAATTGTTTGTTTGTTTTTTTTTTTTTATTATTATTATTTCAAGGCCTGCGACGTCTGGAACATTTCCACACAATAAAAAGATTCATTGAGAATGAAGTGAACTTATTTAGCTTCAAAAGATGATGTGCAGCCCCCGGGCGAGGGTGCGTGTTTACTAAAAAACAATAAATACACACACACACCAGGAAAGACTGGAGATGATGCGTGTATAAGACACCCCTGGGTGAAGCCCGACGTGAAACACTGATCCCAGTCTCACTGGAGCCTCTGGTTCTAAAATTGCTTCTACTGTAAGCCGTGCGGGGTGAAATGTGCGGTCCAAATGGCTGATATTTATGTGCACGTACGATAAATGGAATGATGAATGCCACTTTTATCTGCTGGCTTGGCGTGTGTTTTCCAACAAGATGATGAATGGTTGGCATTAGACGGCTTTCTTAAAAGGCCTCTGCAGGAGAACCCGCTGGCTCGGATAGTGAAATCATCTCTCTGAGAAAAAAAAAAAAGAAAAGAGTGCAGCAGGAAGAGCGACGGGAAGGCTGCTTTAAAGAAGCCAACAAGCATGCAGATGTGATGAATACATTCACTGTACTTTTGTTGTTCAGTAAATAATCTGAAGGATGGGGATGGCATCATGAAGCTTTTGACTCAGAGAAGAAAAAACAAACCCTCACTTTGACTTTGAGTCTTTGGATCCTTGTTTGTCTCTTGGCTGCAACATGAAAACGTTGATGGTCATAATTTCTTTTTAAACACACAGGAGGAGATGTGGTAGATAAATAAATACAGTTGGACACATCTGATTGAAGGTTTGACTTGTGTTTCCTATAAAATTAGAAAGTTTGTATGAATTTCTTTACAAAAAAAATAAATAAAAAGAAACGTTTTATTTTACACTAAAATGTGTAAAATAGTCAAAATGAAGAAAATCCCTTATTTCTTACAGTAGCTGTATTTTACAGTAATTACATGATTTTGAATGACTTTACTCGGCTTCAGGTGTAGAAGCTTTTCTCTGCAGTTTCACGTCCCTGTTCAGAGTACGACTCAAAAGATCGGGATACAAAGACAGTGAAGGTGACGATAACAGCGATAGCACCAAACACTTCCCGTTAAACGTCAGGATGAAGCTGCACAGGCGTCTCGCACCGTGATTAAAGTAGATAGAAAAAAGATGTTTGAATGAATGTGAGTCTAAGAGTGTAAAGAGCCTCACCTGCTTGTTGTTGTTTGTGCATCTTTTCCTCTTCGGCGCGCTCCCTGCTCGGGTCAGTTCAGACCAAAATGAATTTTCACGCGCTGGTCAGAAGTTACTCGGGTTGGCGCCTCTCTGTCGCGCTCCACCAAACCATGCACTTACCAAAAGCCCACTGGTAAAGAGGCATTCAGCCCCATATCTCCCCAACTTCCCCCCTTAATTAGGTGATCAATTATTAACACACCAATAAACTTCCTGAATAAGTAATGGCGTGAAGGCTTATGTGGAGTTTCGAGCCCACCGCCCAGACATTTGGTCAAATATTTGTTCTGGGTGTCTGAGGAGGAAACAGTGTCGTTTATGGGCTGCAACATTGAGGTAATTTTAATTCTCATCTTGTCATGTATTTACACAGAAGGAGCAATGTTATTAAATGAGAGATTCAGGTTGCTTTGTCAGCAATAAACTGAGAGAAAAACAAGAACAACAAAGACGGGTGTTTGAAGAAGACGGAAGAAGAAAGTTTGGAGGCGGTGAGTGTTGTGTTTTCCATCTTACCTTTTGGCTCTGTGAGTCGGTTCACTGCTTAATTATCGACTTATTAGATTAAATCAGGGACCATTGAGAGTGCTGACTTCCCAGGTTCAAGCTCACATTCTGCCCGAGGCTGTTTGAGAGGGGCTCTGCTTGTTTTCACTGCAGATACTGAAGTCCAGGCTGCAGCAGGGTTAACACCGAGGCCCAGACTGTGAGCAATCAGAACAAACGTCCTGACGTTCAAGGCCAAAAAAAGCCTTTTTACTATCAGGCTGGGTCGGACGGGAGTCAGTCTGCCACGACGCACTTCAATGAATATGTAGCGTAAAGAGTAATGAAAGAAACAGGAATCTTTGAGAAGTCTGAAAGGTCTGAGTCGTGACGGAGGTGAGGATCTTTTACTGCGAGTGTGTGTGTGTGTGTGTGTGTGTGTGTGTGTGTGTATTCCGGTCCTAAATGAGATCTTGCTGCACAAAGCTGGTGATGTAAAAATAATCGGATGTTCGTCGTGTCCTTCACTCTGTGAGCTAAATTGATTCCGGTAAATTCATTGAGCAGATATTTTAAGTTGGAAAGTTCCCATCGCCCGAGTGATGATGATGATGTTTTTAATATGTCTGTCCTAAATTGTTGTCCTTGCTCTGACATTCAGCTTTCTGGAAAGAAAAAAAAATGTTTTTCAGTTTTAAATCTGTATTTGTATCACAAGGAGAAACATGTCCATTTCTCCTGTCTGCACGTCACAAATACTGCTTTTCTCATTCAACACAAAGGAGTTTTCTTCAGTGGCTGCTCTGAATAAAACGGCTGCATCATAAATGGAGATGGTTAAGACATCCTGTAAAATGAGTTTGTCTACAAAAAAAAAAAAAAAGGGTGCACAAAGAAATCCAAACCAGACTGAAGGACAACAGCCAGACAAAAACTCAAATTAAAGAAGATTCAGAACACAATTATTATTCAGCCAAACGTCTGCAGCTTTTTTTTTTTAAAAAACCCCAAATGATCCAATGAGGGGTCGAACATCTGGCCTCTTTTTTTATTTTAATACCTGAAATATGTTTTGTTTTCTGTTTCACCCAGAAATCGTATCCAGCGTGTTCTGGCTGATGTGTCACTCGGTTCAAGTTTGTGTTTGCAAAAAAAAAAAAATGAGTCCTGAAAAATAAGGAGGAATGAAATGTGTTTCGCAAATGTGGTTCAAAATCTAAAATCTAAATCTCACACACGTGAATATGACGAGGTATTGAATGTGTCCTCCTGCAGTCGGAGTGTGTGAGGGATGAAGATGCAGGTTTCAGTCAGGACTCTCATAAATGACTCTTTGGGCAGCAGGGTCAGATTTAAAAAATTGTTTCTTTAACTTCAGTATAAATATATTTCTTTAATTCCTCAGACATGCATCCATACATGTCTTAAACTCTTTCGATATCTACTCATTACCCTTCTCTTCTCGAGATCATGAGTGAACGAACGTTTGGTCATTTACATGAGCGCTCATACAGTTGAATTATTGAAACACAAACTAAACGTTCTTGGATTTCAATCAGCCAATTAAAATCTAACAAACTTAACACGAACCATCCTCATCACCTCTCCCAAAAAAAAAAAAAAAAAATCTGAATAAAGAGATGATTTTCTCAGAATGATGAGGGAAGGATTTTCTCATCAGTTGAACTTCGATCTGTTGTTTTCAGTGGTTGCCTGATCATGAGAATATACATTTATGTTACCTGAAGAGACGAGCGTCTCCTCATGTTTCGATCCCGGGACAACGTAAAACTCAGGGCAGATTTTATAACGAGATAAATAAGGCACGTACGCTCAGGGCGTGTTGATGATGGCAGACACTTTAAAGGCCCGTCACTGAACAGGCCTCATGAATGTACTTTAGCTACAATGCTGTGGCGTTCCAGATATAATGGAAAGGATCTTTAGATGAAACAGAACAGCCTGTTAAAAGTGATCAATGTGAAGAGAAAGCCCTGCTTATGGTTTCATCATGTAATTACACTGAAATGTGATTTAAAAGAAGCGTTCAGTGCTGTTTACTTCTCCCATCGTTCTCAAACATCTCAGCTCCTTTACTCAGGTCACTCGTGCAGCAAGCTGGTCCGCCTCGCACTTCACCAAAAAGAAACGCCTCGTTAGCGAGAAACCAAAGAAAATAATCTGCAGCCAGTAATTAATGAGCTCGGCTCAGAAAAAAAACAAAACAATCCTCTTCTTTCCTTCTCCTCTTTATTTATATCTCTATTTTCCTCCTCCGTATTTTTTCGATGTCATGGTTTCTAGAAACATCCTGTTGGAAAGCTTCAGAAAATGTTTGAACATGTGCCTTGAGTACACACTTTTTGTTGTTTTTTTTTTACCTGAGGAGAACAGATCCTTCTGCAAAACGAGACGACTAAAAGTGGATGAAATGAAGACAAACATTTGGACCATGTCTCCGTTTGTTTCGTGCTGTAACGGAAAGCGTTGGAGCGTTGTAGTTTCAGGGGTTTACAAAATGCTTGTCGCTTATTACAAAGTGCATGGACATCACGAAGCCCAGCTGGACGCTAATGATTTTATCATGAATGATAACAAGCCCTCGTGTTATTGTTGAGTTGAAAAGGAAGGAGCATCCGACCGTGGTTCGGGTGCGGCTCAAGCTGACTTTAAGGATAAAAACAAGACGCCGCCCAGTGACATAGATCGCCTCGTAGCTTAGCAACCCATAGCTACAGAAACTTAACAACGTCACCGTGCATTACATTCGTCAACTCTGCAGCTTGTTGGTGAAAGCAACATTTATTTTTTTTTATCTGGCCTTCATCTTGAATTGAAGCTCTTACTTTTTCCCGATCGCACCCATTTAAGTTTAATATGTAGAATGGGCCCCTGCGGGTGAGTTTGGGAGACCCCGTGTGTCATCTCAAGGAGACTAACGATCGAACAAACGACCCGTTTTGTCGAGGACTTGTTGGGAATTTGCTCGACATGCTGCTCGACAGGAATGAATAAGACGGTCGGCAGCGTGCAGTCTGAGACGAGGTTCACTTTACATTCCTCATCAGGCTCTCTTGTTCATTTGGGAGAGAGAGGCTCCATCTGCCCGAGCCATCACCGCGCTTTCATCTGGCTCCCGCTGAGCCGTAATAACTTCCTCTTTTTGTTCATCTCCTCTGTTTCGCTCCTGAAGTCTCCTCCATCCCCTCACACCTTTCCTTTTTGACGTCCTCGCTACCTTCCTCCGGTTCGACTGCACTCATCATGCCTTTTTTCTTGTCCTCTTTATGTGTCTGATTTTCACGCTTTTCTGGCCTCCTTTCACTTTTCTTTTCTTCCCCTTCTTTTTCTTCCTCTCATCACAAACCGTCTGTCTCTCCTCTATCCACCTCCCTGTTTTTGTCTTTGTCGAACTTTTCCTCGTTTTGCTTCCCTCTTCCTTTCACAGCTCATCTTCATCCATTTCTTTCCCGTTATTTTAGTCCCTGCATGTTTTTTCTTTCTCTCTCACATTTGATTCCTCTCTCTCCGGTGCCTCCTTGACTTTTTTTTCTTCATGGTGGGTTTTTTTCCACTGTCACCTGTATTCTGTTGAGTAGCTCTTTCTTTTACCTTCTCTTTGTTGCCCTTTTCAGACTTTGCAAAATGATATAAGTGAACACATTTATGTGCTGGAGTAAATATCATTTATGCTCTGTGCAGTCTGAACATGGCTATGCAGCACACTGCCTTCTTGTGTTCATGCAAAGACTGCCTCCGTGATTCATCAAAGGTTGATATTAAATGTGTGTGTGTGTGTGTGTGTGTGTGTGTTTTGCAGTTAAACGTCTGTGACTTGATTTCCTCCTCAGTTCAAATATTTGTTTGAGTTCTGACGTTGTTCTTAGTTGAACAGGAGTTCAATCCAATTAAACTTTGAGTGGGTTTCGCTCCTGACACACATCTGCTCGGCTGCCCTGAGAAGAAGGACGAAACCTTTTCTTGTCAGATTTGTGAATAGGATCATAAAAACATTGAATTTCCTCTGAGAACAGAGAACAAAACATTATTAAAGTCAAATGAAATGAACATGAGTCAAACAGTTCGATGGTGTCCACGCTGCGTTTGTGAATCACAGCTGCTTGATGCACTGATGACATCTCACCAGACAAACGTTTTCCTGGACTGAACTTTATATTTCAAACACCAAATATTCTGCATCTTGCATGTTCGACTTGTCGCATGATTACAGCCTCTTCACCGCGCTCCCTGCTGACTTCTCGACCGCGAATAACGAGCGCCGCGAAGCGAACAAAGAGCCGCTCACCCGTTCAATAGTCGTAATAAACGTAAATCTAGCCGAACAAAGAAAGGAGTAATGCTTAAAGGATTGCAGGATTTAGTTATCAATGAGGATCGAGCTCTGGTTTAACAGGCGACTGGAGAATGTGTGAGCGTCACAAAAGGATTTTCTTTAAATTCAAAAAATGTATTTCTTTTTTTTCTTTTTTAAACTGTGTGCTTTTAAAAACTACAGAGTAGAATAAGAAACCAAAGAGATGCTGTGTGTGTGTGTGTGTGTGTGTGCGTGTGTGTGTGTGTGTGCGTGTGTGTGCATCAGAGTCTTGTTTTAGTCTCCTGTGCAAAAGAGGAATATCGTCTGACTGGAAACATAACGTCCAAAAGTTCAAACATTGAAGGGCTGTTTTTATTCTTTGTCAGTGGCATGTTATATTAGATTTAATTGTTTCTTCCTTTTTTTAAATAGTTAAATGCATGCTGTTTGTCTCGATGAAATGAATGAGCTAAATAAACCTGTCAACCTTACAGACCAGCGTCGGTGGCTACATGTAATGTTGCTTTGACTCTAGTTCACGAAGACGGACGGCCACTGAAGACATTTGATCAAAGTGACCATGCTGACCGACCTGTGGCTCGTTTGACTAAAACCCAAACAATAAAAAAGGACGTGCATCAGCAAGAACATTTTGCTTATTTTTCTGAACCTTGATTTTTTTTTAAGTCAGCGAAACAAATATGTGATAACTTCATGTCTGTCCTTCACTTACTTGGAAAAAATTATCTTTTTTTATATCTTCAGTTAAAAATGTCATGAACTCAAAAAAAGACTTTAAAAACTGGTTTTGGGGAGAAAACATGGTGAATTAGGATAAATGACTTTATGTCCACTTTGGGTCTCTGGATCTTTTTCATGCATGTTTCAGTTTGTTGACAGCCATGAGACTTTTTAAAGTTTTTTTCTCCATGATGTTCACTTTGCAAAGAGCTGATCTTTGTGTATGTGACGTTTGAGGATCTCTGTGTTGTGTTCAAGGTGTGTGGGAGTTTGTTTTCCTCCTGTGCACTCTGAGTCACTTCTTGTCTAAAGTTTTGCGTTTTGGTCGATTTAAATTTCTACCCTGGAAATGTTTGTGGTTACACAGCAACATTTTCTAAAGGAAACACTCAACATGTGAGCCTGCTCCCTCCCACAGGTTTGTGCTCTAAACGCCCGCTGAGTGCTGTCGAGCTGAAATACGACCGAGGTTAGCGGACAACACAAGCGTTTGGTAGTCATTAAGGATCATTCAGTGATCAATAAAAGCGTTTCTGTGAAGAGAGCCTGTCCCACATGTGACACACATCTGATCGACTTCGATCACTGACGGCTCAGCTGGACTTTCTAATAACTGTGCAGCTGGTCGTAAATGTCACGTATCTGGTTTGACTTATTTCTGTTTGTACGACTCTCTCTGCATCGCTCTGCGTTTTCATTTGGGGACATTTAGCTTGACTGAAGAGAAGCACCGAGAGACGAAACATGTGCTCAATGCCAAGGCAATAAAAAGACTAATATATGTGAGATTCATTAAGCACATTTAAACCGGAGTTTCACACGAAGGGATGCTCTCTGGCTGCAGCAGATCGATAATCCTGTAAATCCATTCAAACATGTTGACACGTTCGTGAGCTTTAGGCTGCACAGCTTTCAGGGATAATAATGAACTGAATGAATAATAATAATAATACGGTTTGAAATGAGGGAGTTTAAATCGTCGACACCTTTTCACTCAAAATGTTCCTCTTGTCTTCTCTTCACATGCCTTTGTTGTTTTGGTTTTTTTTTTCTCTTTTTCTGCATAATAAAAAGAATAAAAGCAGTCATCAGCGAGGCTCACAGTTAAAGCTCTGTAACACAACACAGTCAGATTGAACGTGACAGGCAGGACTCTCACTGCTTCAGAAGCTGCCCACAGATTTTACATAAAAAGTTTGGGTTCATTTAACATCATTATTTATCACTTGATGATATTTACCTGCTTTTTTGTTTTATTCTACCAACATTTTATTTCTGAAGAATTTTACAAGATATTCATGTTTGATAGAGCAGCTGAGGAGAGACGGAGAACTGTTGGCGGGAGAGAGAGGGGGGTGACGGGCAGCAAAGGGCCGAGGTGGGATTCAAACCCACGGTCTCCGCGGCGAGGACAACATCCTCTGTACACGGAGCATGCGACATAACCACGAGGCCAATTTAAAAAGCATATCAAAGAAATTCTTTGTCTTCATTCGACAAAGAAATGTGATTTATCATCTTGACTTTTAGATTTTTTTTTTTTTTATTGCAACAAGATCCGCTCTGAAACTTTGACACACTTATAACATGATATTTTATTTCCCACAGCCCAAACTGTTCATACGGCTTTTTTAAAATTTATTTTATTTTGAAAATACCATGAACAACTAGACGTGTTGATCAAACCAGCGTTCAACTCGGTGTGACATTTTAAAAGTAGAAACAGGTTCACAGTACGCATCGATGTCGAGCTCAATGATTAAACGTGAAGCCTGTGAGTGTGTCGGCTCGCTCATACCTGGAGTTCACTATCATTCAGTGCGACTCTCCTCGGAGTTTTCCCCACCCGTAATGAGCTTCATTTAGCAAACAGCCAAACAACAAAGTGCTTCTGATTCCCACCTTATTACCTGACTTCAGACAAATCACTGCACGTAAACCATCTCATTTGTTTGCTTTGACAAATTCCAATTGAGAACGGCCTCTTTTAATACGCGGCGGTCGGGCGGGATTGGATGAGGGCCGCTATTCAATTATGAAAGTTTTCACATTGGTAATTAGTCAGCGCTCTAACGTATTGTTTTATGGCCTTGATTGTGCATCGAGGTGGCAATGGGATGTTTTTAATGTGCGCGCTGAGAGGATTTTGTTTGTTAATGCACTAATGTCTGTAATGAAGCTATGCAATCTAAAAAAGGCAGAGCGGATGATACACACACACACACACACACACACACACATCACATCATTGGATTTTTAAAATGAAGACATCTTGAAGTTTTGCCTCCACTGCTGTGATTTAAGGATTAATACAAAGATTGATGCTCATGGAGATGCAGAATAAATCGGGTTTTCAGCGACCGTGTTGTGGTCAAAGAAACGAGTGCTCCGCCCCCCTCGTCACAAAGGTTCCTTCTCCAATGAGATGTGTGTTACATATCGAGAGTACTCGAACACTTTCTTATTTGCTTCTTTGTTTGTTGTTCAGAGAGAAACCCGACAAGACAAAGACAAAGCGTTCATTGATTGTTTAATTGAGACACATTATTGTAAAGTGTGAAATTCTTTATTTCAGCAAACAGAAACAAAACGAAAACAAATCCTCATTTTAAAGTCATGAATGTGCTCGTGTGTGTTTCAGATTTCAGGAATAAATAAAGAAATAAATCCGGCACCTTAATTTAATGATTGTCTCTGGAGCGCTGCCAACTCGTTAATGAGTGATTAAAAAAAAAAAAAAACAGCAGGCCGACAGGAGGGGAGGAAAAAAAACAAGAAGGGCTCCTGGATTTAATGGTTTTGTTACCTTCTGCACTTTGCGCCCCGAGTGTGTGTGTGTGTGTGTGTGTGTGTGTGTGCGTGTGTGTGTGTGTGTGTGTGCGTGTGTGTGTGCGTGTGTGTGTGTTTACATTTAGCAGATGAAGTAAAGTTAACTGCTTTATGGATTAGGTTTTTTTTAAATGCTGAAACTGCGTAAACTTTGACTTCTTTCTCGATCGCTTAATGTGTTTCTGTGTTTTCTCCTCCGCTCGTCTCTGCAGCTTCACAAACACTCCACACCATGCTGCACATTTTTAACTTCCCTTCATCATATTGTTTTCTTTGTCGTGTGGAAGAGAGAGGACAGAGGCAGTGACATTCACGTGTTTAGACATTTATAATTCTACCTCGTTTAAAAATGACACCACCTGCTCTGAGAAAATGTCAATTATCTTCAGATGAATCATGACTCATTTTAGTCTCACACTTTCAAGATCCCATTTTAGAAAATTACCCCAAACTGCATTAATCAATCAGAATCCCAATTAGAATCAGGTTTCTTTTTTAGTCCATGTGAGGACTGTGAGTCCATGTTTAAATGAAGGAGAAGCTCCGAAGTAGAGAGGCAAGAGAAGGTGAAAAAAGGTGAAGGACAATTTAAGACTAAAAAACACAAGTATCAATAATGAAGGTCCAGACGCTGTGGATGGTCAGGAAATAAAAAAAAGGCCTTTAAATCGTTGGGTTGGAAAAAACACCAAGATGCTCTTCAGGCTGCAGTGAGGCTCTTTGGACCGGGATCATTTCTGATTGTTGCTGTTCAGTTGTCCTCCATTTTTTCCATCTTAGAAATGGACTTAATTTAAAAAAACAGAAAATAAGCAGAGCTTCAATTATTATAACACTAAAGAAAAAACTGTCGAATGATGGAGGACTTTAAAAAAAAAAAAAAAAAGGCCTGATTGATAAAGTCGAAACAACGACGTGTGTGAATAGCGTACATGTGATCGCTTACAGTTTGTGGGCTCCAGCATTCTCGGTGTAGTCAGAGTTTCTTTAGTTTGATCACAATCTGGAGTTTATTAGTGACTCTCAACATGAGGAGAAATCATCAGGGGAGACAAAGCAACTACCTCCTCTCTTATTTCCAGATTAATACAACTTTCAGACTTTCACGATTCATGTGGATCTTGAGGGATTTCTCTAACTCCCTCTTTCATCTCTTCTCCTCGTATTTGACTTATTGCTCTCGTAAATGCCAAAGCACTGCGTCTCCCGCTGTCTCCCCCTTTCTGACAATCCCAATTAGTCCTCACGGCTCATTACCGGCAACCCCTACTTAATCAGAAACCCCCGAACACACAGAGGGAAGGATGGGTGAGGGAGGAAGATAACGGGGCGAGCGGGACGACGTGGGCCTTTTTAAAAGCTGTTACCCCCTGCTGCTATTTAAACCCGCCGCACCCGCAAACTCTGTGACTTTTGCCCAAAGTGTAATTACCATCAGTGCGTTGTGTTTTTCGAGTGCCGCTGACCCTCGTGTGTTATTGAACGCCCCACTAACAATGCAGCGAGCGGCTTAATTGGCCGGTCATTAATGAGACGGAGGTGAAGGGTGACTTAAGAGATGAGGAGGAGGATGATGGGGGGGGGGGGGAGATTTGTCTTTGTCATCATGTAGTCTGAGGTATGTGGTCATCATATTCAGTAATACAGAGCATGTGCATTAAGAAAGCATAGATTACAGTCCTGGCGGTGCCTCACAGACAGGACTAAAGCCCCACACGTGGCCTTTAATGGTTCAGCTTTCATTACTGCCCACAGGAGTGTTGAACAGACGGGACAGCATACTGACAATATTGTTATTCAGAGAACCTTCTGGGGCCCAAACTGCAATGTAAAAAAGTAATTAGTAAAGGGCCGGGGGGTTGTAAAAAAAAAAGAAGAAAAAAAAAAATGGGGTGGGGGGGGGGGGGAAATATATGCTCAGCAAATTTCACAGCAAACATTTTGGCCAGAGAGTGAAAAGAAGAAAGTTGAGAAACGTCTGAAATAAAAAAAAAACGGCCGGTGTGTCGTTGTGTTTGATATACAGGCAGAAAGAAAGCAGCGGCATGGAGGATGCTAATGAAAAACAAAACCTGCTGAGAGGAGTCATGAAAATAATGATGGTTCATCCCGGGGCGACCACGAATATTTTTTTGCAGGATCAGAGTTTAAAGACACAAACAGACTTTTCTGGAGCTTTTTCAAAACAATCATCTTCAACTTCACGGCTCCAGGATTTCTGGGCCCCATCAAAGATTTCACCGAGGGGTCCCCTCGGTCGACCCTGAGGTGTTTCTGTGACCACACCTCCGTTACACAAATCACCCATTCAGACATTGAAATGAGGTTTTCCTTCATTATTTTCAAAACAGCACATTTTAATAGAATAACATTGATTCATTCATTTGAATCAATCATTCATTTAATTGATCGATACTTTTTAAATAGTTCTGAAGCTTAAATGCTGCTGAAATGTGCAAATCAGAGAAAAAGTCCATCAAATATCAAAATGTTCTAAACTGTACAAAAATATTGGCAACATTTCGTGCATTTCAATGTGAAGTTACCACTTTTAATGCCTTCTGTTTGTGTTGCAGTGGGTCTAAAAAGGCATCTGTATTAATTTCCCTACAATCGTCTTTCAAATAAACAGAATTTTGGGCTCCACCTTTGAACGACTCTTTTTCAGTCGATCTAATTTCTGCGAGTCGTTGGCACGTGAAATGTTTTTAAGCAGCAAAAAGCTAACGTTTGTCTCATTTTACCTTCACTGTGGCAGGAACAGCAGGACGAGAGAAACGCATCAAATTTATTTCAGTCCCACTTTTCCCCCCTCAACCAATCACGTCCATGGTGAGAGCGACTGCTTCACTACAGCTGCGTCTGACAGCACGCCATGGAACAGCCTCCAGGACAAACACATGCACCTGCATGTCTTGTAATAGGCTGTATGTGAGAGGAACACATTGAACAGTGTGCAGTATACCACTGTGTTTACATTACAACATGAAAGTAGTATATGTGCATTAGTGCCGAACTCCCATTTCACTTAGTATGAGTATAACTTCATCACTGATTATTGAACACGCCTGAGGATCTGTCGTGTGTCCTGTTTTAACCGTTATGGTTTTTTTTTTAATGTTCAGATGATCTGATGGAAATAGAATCTCACTTCCATGTAAGCTGAGTTTATTGTCTGATTAAAAATAGGATCCGGCTTATTTCATGCATCGTGATTCGTCTGCCTCCGACACTTACAAAGACTTCTCTGCAGTTTGTATTCTATGAAATTATCTTCTTTTTAAGTTTGATCCAAAAATCTGACTCTTGTGAAATTCTCCTTTTTCTTCATGTCTCGAATAAAACACAAACATACACAGGACAAAATGTAGACCCCATGAGAAACCAAAAATTAGACAATTAGAAGAATGAATTAAAAAAAAAACACATTTTAAAATGAGTGTTTTTAATCAGATTAAGAGGTCATCATCATGGTTCCCAGTCTAAACATGCTTTGTTGCAAACTGGCTTTACTTTGAAAAAAGAAACGTGTCTCTTGTTTGAGCCTTTGATATGAAGCTCAATCTCAAAAACACACATTTACCAGTTTGTGTTAGAAAAGTGTCCAGATGGAGTCAAGAGGAGAAGACTTCTCCCTTTTCTTTTCCTCTGACAAAATTCTCTGGAAATTAGTTGAAATGTTTTTACACCCGGCAAAGTTAGGAAAACTAAAAAACTATCCAAGAAAACACTTCATACCCTGAACAATCGTGAAATTTCATCCCATGTAGAAGAAGAGGATGCAGAGAGTGGAGGGTCCAGGGATCAATACGAATACATGAACTGGAGACTTTTCTTTTGGCCACAGAAAACATCATGAAGGTGAAAAAAAGCCTGAGAGTCAAGGGCCTATCCCTCACTTGGTTTGTCTGAGTCTTCCTGTGGAAGTAAAGATAAAAAATTTATCAACAGCAAGAAAAAAAATGCAAAAGGAAGGCGGAGAGAAGGAAGTGAAGGGAGCGTCAGGGGTGAAGAAAAAAAACACACAAGAGTGGAGGGAGAATGAGAAACATCAGCCAACGAGAGAGAAGAAGATAGAGATCAAACAAAAAATAATTCACACACACACACGCAACCAGTGTGTGTACACGCACACACACTGGTTGCTGTATAACAGGATTAGTGCGCTTCTAAAAGGGAGAGAGAAAACACTGAGACACAAACACGCATTCAACCACACGCAAAGCAGAAACATCCATTAGCAATGGACACACACACACACACACACTCTCTCTCTCTCTCCCCTCTCTTCATGCTTATTAGTGACGTTTTTCCCTCTAATACTTTTCCTGTCTTGCTCCTCTTCTCTGTCTCAGTGAAACTTTAAATGCACATACACAACATGTCCAAAGTTTTTCACTGACTAGCAGAAGTTTTTCATGATTGGTTGCATTTTTAACGGCTTATTTTAAATTTATCTATGTTATATATTATATTTTTTTTCTTTTCTTTTGAATTTTTCCACTGTGACCAGCTGAAAGAAAAGCTCTGGATGAACATGGCTCGTAACTTGATTTGTCTTTGTTTCATCCATAACTCTGCATCGCTCTGTCTTCTGTCCGTCTTTTAAAAGCGTCTCCAGTATTGATTCTTCGTTTGAGCGCGTCTCTGCTCGTGGAGCTTACAAGAGCGCGGTCACACTGTCCATGCATACCGTGTCGTACTGACCAGCACGGCCCGTCACACTGCATCAGGACTCACCGTGCCTCTACCTGCACATACCGTCGTGACACATCACACGCACGCTTCATGTAGTGAGCTCACTTTACAAACAGGCAATACTCAAGAAAATAAAAAAAAGGATGTACAGTAAAGTCTGCGTCTGCACGTCGGAGAACCACACAGAGAGCATGACCGCTGCTGTGACTAAGACATTTTAATCACATACAGCCATGTTTTCATCTGCGATGGACTTCAAGGTTTTGATGCAATTTTAATTGCATACAAGGAATTTTATGCAAACGGAAACATCCGGTCTTCAAAACTGAAAGCAACGTGGAAGTGATCAATTCTGCAGTTCGTCGAGTGTCTGCTTACGACTGGAACAGACACATGACTGGCAGCATTAACAGCATGGTTTTTAAAAAAAAAACACAGATAGGTCAGATGACGTCACTCAGACTGCGTCCATTAATATTTACAGTCTGTGACTTTATGTCGCTCCTTCCACAAAGAAAACATACATTGATCTTGACAACAGCAGGCTGTACTTGCGTTTCTCTTTCTGCTGTTCTGTTGGACTCGTTTGTCTGTTCTTAGAAGTCCAATGGAGACGATGCTGCCTGTCCTTTATTTTCCGTCATGGATGTGAATGCAGCGTGACTCTGCTGTGTTTGTCATTGTAGAGTCTGTCTTCGTGTTGACATGTGTTCTTTGTCTTTCTGCTCACTGCTTTATGAGTCTCGCTCGTCTTTAAGTCGTCACCGTTTACTTAAAGCGATAAAAGTATCAACCTGTATTTCCTCCTCTGTGAGGTCACACTTCCTCCACTAAGGATGTCATTTACTGCTCCGTTAGAAAATCAGAAACCATCGCATGAACTTAATCAAAATTTTGCCAGGCTCTAAATGGAAAACATTTGACAGATTGTTCCGGTATATCCCCTTTTAATTAAGAATGTAACGTCTTATCGAGTGCCAGGGTTGACAAACCACCAAAAATGCATTTGTTACAGTCTAAACCAAGTTTGGAAAACCACATTTACATAGTGGTGCCAGATAAACGGGGGTGAGAGTGTGACGTCTAATCCCAAATTAGGATCTTAATTTTGAGCGCATGTTTAAGTTCTTTAACGGTCTACAGGGAGGATTTGCTCGCTCTCACATTGGAGGAAAGTAGAAAGGGGATTGTTGTTTTGTGGTTTTTACTTGTGAGCTCCTTTCTGAGACTAAATTACCCCTCTCTTCTCAGAAAACCTTTTCTTACTGTTATTCTGCCCATTATGAAAGGAATTCCTATTTCTTACCAAGTCGTTTCAAACTTCCATCTGAACTTTTTAGTTGTGTGCACAGTTGATGCTGTTTAGGAGAGTGAGGCAATCGATGAAGTAAAAAGCGAAACAAAAAAAAACACACCCCTGCAGTCCCGCTCTGACAGCTTTCTACACAATTAAAACAAGAGGTTACGCAGGCAGAGTGAAAAGCCGCCCAGCAAATGTGTGTTTTTGATCGTTCTTAATGTTATTGATGGACCGAGCAGACGGAGAACTGGAGTTCTGTCACCATGTGACTGTGTCCTTAATGCAAGCGCACACAAAAGCCCATTTCGGAGGTGTTGGGGTCTCTCGCCGTGCAGAATGCGTGCGAGGGCAGGAGCACGCAGCGCTACAGAAAGCTCTTAACAAATAACAAGATTTTGAATCAAACTGGAAATAACAGGGGAGCCGTGCACCGGAAGCACACATTGGGGTGCTGTAGTTTCCATTTGATCTTGTTTTGAAGCCTTTCTGCAGAGTTTCAGGTCAGCTGAAGGCACAACAAAATGGAGAGGCAAAGGAACAGAGAGAGAGAGAGAGAGAGAGAGAGAGGTGGTTGGATAGGAGGGATGTCAATGATCCTAAGGTCAGACTCAGAAAGGAAGAAGCTGAAAACATGAAGAGTTTGTTCACCAAACCTGAGAAGAAAAACACTCAAACGTCTGCTTCAGCTTCTGATTTTAAATGAACCATAACATGTTTCAGTGTTGATCAGGCGAGAACTTTTATTTCATCTGAAGAACGTTCGAGTCGTGCTGTGACCCAAAAAGAGTTCATCACTCCATGTTGCACATTTCTTGAAGACTCTCTTTTTGGGTGACTCTTGATTTCCTGTATGTAAAGATACACTTTGGTCTTTGGCTTCTCAGCAGACGAGCCCTCTGCTTGTCAACAAATGCACGACGTCTGTGAGGGAGGAGGATTGTGTGCGTTTTCACCCGGAGGCCTTTGATTGGCCCCAAACAAAAACCAAAAGTGGACCAAACTGAATTCCTCCATGTTGTTGCTTTAAGGTCGGACGTTGTTACTGAACAGAAACACTCGTGAAAATGCTCTTTCACTGTCACCTCTTCAACATGGCGTAATATTATTTGATACAGCCCAACGCAGTAACAGACCGTTTAACCAGTTGAAGCAGCAGGTGATGAATCTAATTTTAGAGGCTTAAAATCCCATTTGTCAGTGGAGTTTGGTCACTTTAAAGATGTTTCCATTTTCAATCTTCGCTCAACTTCGGTTTGTCTCTGTTGGGATCATTTCTGTAATGTTGTCAGACACTGTGGGCAGCATGAACAAGTGCTTGTCCATCCCGCTGCTGCCAGCTGAAGAGATATTTGCCCAACCTTTTTGTACCTATTAGTCATTTAGACTCCAATATGTAAAACGAGGGATTTCTTTTTACGATGCGAGCTGAAGTCTGGTTGTGTCTACATGAACAGGAAGAAAGAACAAGGACAGAGAATCTGTTTGATCCATCTTTCATTATGTTCTCGCTCCTCATTCTGATTTCAGCTCAGCTGTTCGACGTTGCATCATGGTTTTGGCTCGCCTCACTGCGGCATGCTGGGAGAACTGGCGAAACTCTGTCTCGGATCAACCCCTGATTTGTTAAAAAAAAAAAAAAAAGAAGGAGAGGCTGGGTCTTTGGGCTGTGAAGCTTGGTGTGTGAGTTGGCAGGGAGGAGAAAAACAGATTCAGGGGGTGATGGTGTTGAGTGAGATATGAATAGATGAGGAAGGAGGGGGTGGAGACTGACAGGCGGAAACAGAGCAGAGCATCAAGGAACGAAGAGAAGGAAATGAGGAAAGTAGGAAAGGAGAAATGAAGCTACACAGACGTTTCTCCTGAGCTGGTATTTACCAGTATTTGTTCTTTATAATCAAAGTATTTCTCATTAAATTTACTGCGGTTGCACTTTGCACAGCCGCCAGCAAAATTAACTCTGCCAAAGCGTTGCAGGCTTACACCAGAAATGTATAAAACCAAAAAGAGATGGCTTGGGGAGAAATCTCCAGAACATGGTGAAACTGAGAGAAATACTGCAGGTCAGGGAGAAAAGTGAAATAAAAAGAGTGGCAAATAAAACACGCCTGCTGGTCCAACACTTTCCAGCTCAGCAGGTTGAACGGGTACAACTTTATTTGTCAAGTGGCCTGAGGCCAATCAGAGCCTCTCCTTTTTGTTAGAGGAGACAATCCATTGATGTTTGAACAGTCTGCGAAGCCTGAAGCATTGGCTGTATACAACATGATGTCATCTCTGACGTCATCCATTGGTTTGTGAAAAGACGTCATGAAGCCCAACATTGTCAGTCACCTTATTGGAAATGGCTCCTCTACATATATCACTAAGTTTAATAATAGGCAAAGAAGAAACCACTCTCTTCATTACTGTATGTAAGTGTGCATAATGATAATGCAGACTGACTCTTTGGCTTAATCAAAATGAACTAGTTGTTAAGAATAAATAAATAAATCCCTTCTGCAGTGTGCGACAGCAAAGAAATGAAATAAAGATCGACAGCCTCAAATGGACACAACCACAGCGGGTTTATTTTCTCAATGTGGGATGTTATTATTTGGCTTTAAACAGTTTAAGGCTGTTTCCAGTTTAATACTTTTTTACAATAACCCATTAGCTGCTTCAGCCTAATTAGTTAATGTGATGTTATCCCAAAAGTCATCATTTTGTATGCTTTAACCCAGCACACTGTTTACAGTCTAGAAGCTCAACCAAAGGGCCTCACCATATTTAATGATTTTTTAAATTTGCACATTCAATATATGCTAGGGTGACCATATTTTGATTTCCAAAAAAGAGGACACTCGGGACGGCCATGAGACACAAATTCAGACAGGCTTCTCAGAGGTCTATGATCATGATTTATTATGCCTCAATGGTGCAAATGTAACTTCTGTAGTGAAATCAAATGAAATATGTAACTACCTGTAACAAAATAATAGCTCTCTTTTCAAATAATGTGAAAATATGAACTCTTTGTGTTAGAAAATCCAGCTTTTAATATCTCCCTTTTCAAGGTAACAAGATAAATAATAAATTAGAAAAAATGCTCACAAAAATACTAACTTAACAAACAAAAATGATCTACTTTTAATCATTGTGTCTGCCCATCCATATTTTCTGCAGAACTGGTCTTTCCCAGCAGTTTCCAGTTGCTCAACAAATAAGCATAAAAGTCTTTGCAAGACGTCTCTTTGCTGTAGCTGTGCAGCTGCTGTCGTGTTTTACAGTGTTTTTGTAGTTCATCTGTGAAGCTGCACTTACGCGTCGGCATTTTGTGTGCAATCAATGCTGCTCCGCTGTCAGCTCTGTTGCCTCTGTCTGCTGTTCCCTGTGAATGTGCACGTCGCAGAGCCGCCCACAAAGCAATCTCTCGAGAATTACGTCACGTAAAGAAGTAGCTACCGTAGTATTTTGCGCCGCTCAATTTAAGTACAAACTTGATGGTTCCATGAAAGACAGTGAACCCCGGACATTTTCATGATTTTATAAAAACCACCCGGACGCCCCGGACAAGACGTAAAAAGAGGACATGTCCGGGCAAAAGAGGACGTTTGGTCACCCTAATATATGCTAAATAAAAGTGTGAATAATCCATTTTAGAGGCAACACATTATCGAAGGGAAATGACACGGACCCGAGGACAGAGCCTTGTGGTACTTTTGAGTTCTGTTTTCTTTCTTTATAACGCGCTGGGGGCCGATTTAAAGGTCTTTGTTTCCCATACTGTCTCTCTAACAGAGAAGGTTAATTTTGTTTAAAGGTACGTCTTCAAAATTGTTTGCAAAGCTCAAACCACTTTGCGTTGGTTGTGTATGACAGAAACAACTGGCAGCAAAGGAAAAGGAAGTGCAAAAAGCAGCTGATGTGCTGCGCCCACAATCACTCCCTAATCACAACCTGCCCTCTGTTTGCCCTCCTGCTTTTTAATTAAGTGTCTCAACTAACGTCCCAATACACTGCCCCCTATAGGACGGACTATTACGTGTTTCCTACTCAGGGAATAATAAACAAGAAGAGGGGGAGTGATGATAGACTCAGACTATGATGACACCTGGGATTGTCTCTGCCAAACCGGCAGAATATTTCAAAAGAAGCGATGGTGAATATCAACACAACTAATCCGACTGAACCGGATGAATACCTGTTCCAAAGCCTGAGAAAAAAATATCCTCAGGACTTTTTAATAATTTTTGACTTGACATTGCATTCCTTCTGGGTTTAAAATCTGGTTTGGCCTTTTAGAGGTTTCTCATGTGACTGCATGGACAAGACGACAAGAGCTGCGACCACAAGGCAGTGTTTGACGACTTTGCAATAAGAACATAATGCCCTATCTTACGGACTTAGTTGAAGGCCACATGGTATGAGAATGATTATTATCATCATTATTTGGAATTGGTTGTTTAAATATATGTAAGAAGATGGATTTAGATAAAAACTGATTCGTTTTTTATAATGTTTAGGGACACTGTTAAAAGCTGCATCATCAAACTTGTTCTTAAATGAATTTTTCATCCCATCTTGACTTTAACCTACTCTTCAGAAAGTACGAAACCAAACAGACTTTTAAAATAAAGTTATTGAAAGAGAACGCCGCTCTATTATCTTGTTTCCAGGTATGTGGAGTGTGGCAGAACGTTCCTCATTTAGTGGTTTTCTTTGGTGGATTTTCTTCACTCTCTTATTGCTTGGTTAAAATTCACTGCTGGAACTGTGACTGGTGAAACTTCTGTCTTTCTTATTTTTCTGCTCACATCCAGAGAAAGAGGAAAACGGTTTTTATTATATCAAAAAGGAGAACAGCTTTAATAATTGTTTCCTAAAATAATGACAAGCCCCCATTACAAAGATGTATCCTCCGCCGCCGTCACCTCATCCTCCTTTCAGCATGAGAATACGTAATGATACAGGGCCCCTCTCTCTCCCTCTCATTCCTGCTCTTTGTCTCTCGCCCAGTTTGTAGATAACACTTGATTTTTTTTTTTTTCTTCCTCTCTCATTCCTTTTTCTCCCTCGTTTTCCTCTCCAAAAGAAATCTTTCAGGCATGTCCAATTGGCTCCGGCCACCACATGTGTGTCTCCCTGGTGGGAATAAACCATAAAAATCTCTCTCTTCCTTACACACACAACCACACACTGACTCACACACACACATGCATACGCACACATACACTTCTAAATGAAGCTGTGACTCAAAGAATAGCCCACTAAGAGAACATCAGACTTCTCATTAAAAGCTCGCTATACTGTCCCCGTCCCCTTCGTGTGTGTGTGTGTGTGTGTGTGTGTGTGTGTGTGTGTGTGTGTGTGTGACACCGATCCCTGTGGTAATATTGTGTGTCCTCGCCTGGTTATGTGCCACATAGGTCCTCTTTAGTGGACCCCGGCTGCCCACACTCACTCACACTCACTCGCACACAGACAGACAAAGTAAATTGGTTAGATTTATATTATTGCTGTTGTAAAACTTTTCCTTCCTTCCTGCTGCCTTTTATTTTTCTACCTTTTTTTCATCTCCTCTCCTTTATTCTCCTCAGTTTTTTTCTTTTTAACCAGCTCCCCTTTCTTCCTCCGGTTCTTCACTTCCCCTTCGCTGTACTTTTTTAGTCTTCCTAACAACGTCATTCAGCCTTTATTCCATTTTAGCCGGCACAACCAATCATGTGTTACTTTAAAACTGTACAGGTCCAATATGATTCAATAATTCCCACACAGTGAATAAAATAAGCTTTGGATTTATGTAAGACTCTCTTAAATACTCTTGTTCTTTTCAAACGGGAGCTTTAGCCACAGAAAATGTTTGAGACGGAACAATTGATGGAACATTTGAATATTTAGTATTTAAATGGTAATTTTCTTGTCGTCTGTGCACCAACAGAGCATGGATCACAGCCTCTTTCTGCTTATTGCCCGACGCTTTCATCTCTCCTTTTCTTTGATTACATCCAAAAGGGAGCGACATCCTGACTTCACTCGTCAAAGATTTTTCACCTCTTTTTCTGATGGAATTTCTTCAGATGCACATCCACGAGTTAGCGTATTTACTGCTGCTAACGACAGTCAGCGCTGATGGGGTTGAGCTGTGACGAGGCCAACCAAGGTCGCAGAGTTTAACATCACATTCAAGTTTAACATAGAGGAGGAGTAACATGCTCCTGACTTCAGACACTTTTATCTTCTTAAGACTGTTATCTGAACATAAAAGCTACTTATTTGACTTTGTATGTGACCCTCTGCTGGAGCATGGGAGGAGGTGTTTCTATTTGTACGGATTGTTTTTGTAATGTTTGGCCACATACATTCACACATGCAGCTCATTGAGAAAATGTTTTAACGTTTTAAAAGGATTTCAGATCTGAACGTATGAAACGGGACAGGCTCTGTTTCTCTCTGTTTCTCTTTTTGTTCTGAGTGACGTCCTGTGGTTTTTTATGTCGGCCTGGTTGCCTGCAGATCCATGTTGAGAACTTAAGAAGAGCTCAGTTGTCTGATCTGCAGGTTTATCAGGCTCAAAGGATGTGTAAGTCCTTTTGTGTTTCAGGACCAGACTCTGTTGTGAGTTGTGAAAAACAAACTGTGAGACAGCACACTGACATTGACAATGTTTGTGTTTATATTGGAGGATATTTAATGAGGGCAACTAATTACATTTTATACGAGTCATTTGGCTCCTTTTGAGCATCTGTACGTCTGAAGACATTGGACTTTTAGTGTCAATACTTCGGCAGTTAAAGAGAAAAAATTAATTGTGTTGAAAACATTACGACAGTTCAAGCCTTTCTTCTCTTCCTCACTTATTTTATAACTTTGAGAGGATACAATGAGTGTCCAAATCCATCAAAGGAGGCGACAGGAACATCATTTCATGTGAATTCATGACACATGAGACTCCAGCCAAACCATCATCGCCGTGTACAACATGTGTGTTGATGAAAGCAGTCAGAATCTGACCAGCCTTCAGTTCACATCACTCTCATTTACAGTGACTGTTCATTTAGAAATGTCTCATGTCGTTCAACACTAAACATACTTTATTGAAATGCATGCATGAGTCACCTCTGTTCACATTCTCCTCTGTCTTTTTTTTTTTTTTTACCTCACCTGTTGTATTTTTTCTTTCCTTTCACCTTCCTTTTTTCTTTTTCATCTTTTCTTTGTCTCTCTTTCAAAGCTAAACCCCCCACCGACACCTTTAAGTACTCCAGCTTAGATTGCTGCAGCAGGCAAATCCGTCTCCTTCGTCCTCTCTCTCTTTCTCTCCTCTTTCCTCTCTCTCTTTTCACAGACATTTAATAAAAACAACATTCTTTGTTTTCACGTCACAGTTAGCTCTACTTTGTTCTCTCTTTGTTTTTTTCGCTCAGTTTTGTGTTGCTCGTTGCTTACAAATGGTCCACACCTCCTTTTCATCTTTCTGCTTTGTTTTGTGTCGTGCTGCCTGCAGCTCTGACCAACGGACCACAAAGAAAGCTTAAAGAGTGCTAATTAAAGGGACTGAATTTCTGCAGAGACCTGGGTGTCAGTATAGCAGCGAAGGTGCTTTTGAAAGCTTAGGTAAGAGCTAACACCGTCCCCAATCTGTTTTTGAGGATCATGCATGCAGGAGCGCTACAACAGGCAAAGCAGGCAAATGCTTAAGGGCCCAACACCCGTAGAGGCCCCTGAGGGCTCACAAACTTGAAACCAAAGCAGTGGCCAAAAAACCCTGAGGAGGCACCATCGTGTTGCTCTGCTGAACATTGCATGAATTATCACTGGGGAAACCAGAACGTGAAGACGAGTTATCTGTCTATAGGAGGGAAAAGAGGAAGCGTCGGGACACTGGCTGACTTAATGGTGATGAATGGCCCCAACAGACTGGAGAATGGCCCCTGCGTGCATGACCCAGAGAACAGGAGACACAGGCAGCTCGGATGGAGCTCCTTCTCTTACATTATAACATCAATATTTCCCTGATAGAAATATGATGTGAGACATATTAAACTTTTTTTTTTTTTCCAAATCTACAACATGAAGAATAACCACAGATTGGATATTTTATTTTGTATTTTTCTGTTTTAGATCAGTGCTTCTCAAAGATGTCTTTCAATAAACAACAATTCAAAATGTCAAGTGATCATTATATCATATTTGATCTATTATTCTGAAAATATATTCAGTACACAAAAAAAAAAGTTAGTCAATTTCAAGGAAGGAAAAAAAAATCAAATAATCCACTTTATTTATAAAGCATGTTTAAAAAGCAGGTTTACTAAATGCTTTACAGGATAAAACCACAGAATCATGAAAACACCATCAATAAATCATGACTTGGAATAAACCGTAAAACAAAAGAATAAAACCAGACGGAGAGGGAGGCTCACAGGAAGGTTGGAGTATAAAAAAGTCTTCTCCATCCTCAGAAAGAAGATGTCTGACTTTTAAAGTCCTTATTCAGTTATTATTGTTTCATGAATAACATCGCCTTGAAGCTCAGAGATTTCAGGCCATTACAGATGAGTACATAAATATCATCATCTGCAAATATGATGCAAATGAAACAGAATGAGCAGAATTTAAAATGTCATTTATTAAACAATCATTGAACCAAAGTAATCAAATATAAATGTTATGTGTATTATTTCACAGAAAAGCCCAAAAAATGAACCTTCATAATAACAATATTTAAATGTTTCTTTTTTACCTTTAATAGAACTCATTTACTCGAGCTGATGCAAAAACATCAAATTGTCAGGATGTTAAATTTGAGGTCTCGACCCTAATCCTTCATTAACCACAACAAGGACTGTGATTGGCTAGAGGTTCAAAGATTCGACAGCCAATAGCACGAGGGAGGAGGAGGACAAAGATTGGAGGCCACAGGGAAACTTATCTTAACATTTTAACGAGGATGCAAATAAAAAACCTTCGGAGGAATCGTTCATAAAAAAAATAAAACGTGCAATTATATGTTTGAATCAGTGTTTAAGCTCAAGGCAAACATTGGATTCAGTTTAAAGGACAGCTTTTCTTCTTTTGATTCTGAAACAGGAATATAGAGATTGGATGAGATCTTGACCCTTTCAGAGGCTAAACCATTAATTACATTCAGGGCACCACTGAATGCTCCTTGTTCTCGGGTTTTTAACCACTGTAATTGCCTCTAATCGCAGTTTGAGCTTACCAAGGTTACACAATTACACCGTTTACACGCTCTGACCCGCATGCAGGTTATTACAGCGGCCCTGTTAAAAAGAGGAAATTCTCCTGAAGCAGGGGAAACGTCTCTGCCCCGGGTCTCTGCTCCGAATCGTGCCACAGTCTCACTCTTGTGAAAATGCACACACACACACACACACACACACACACACACACACACACACACACATCTAAAGGAGAAGGTAGTAATTGTGCCTGGAGTTGTCGTGGTTACTGCGGTTTCCATGTCTTAAAAGCAGAAAGAAAAGGGAGGAGGAGGGGTGCAGTCCCAGGAGGTTGACATGCATTTGACGACACTTAGACTCTCTGACCTGGCAGAGTGGCTGCAGCACGGCCGGCTGGATGTGTTTGAGTGTGCGAGTGTGTGTTTGTGTATGTGTGTGTGACAGAGGGGAGGAAAGTCCGAATGAGATGCAAACATAAGAAGAGAGAGAGAGAGAGAAAGGGATGAAGATGGAGAGGTGGAGGGGTGAGGTAAAGAAAAGAAGGAGAGACAAAGAAGTCTCATGTGGTTTGCTGTCGGGCGATCACTCACGCTGCACTTGGTCGCACAAACACACGCACACACACACACACACACACACACACACACACACAGAGACACACACTTAGAGTGAGGGGCAATTGCTGCAGACACTTGTCTTTTTCCCTCTCATCCTCTTCCTCTCCAGAGGGATGAAGAGACGGAGAGGGGTAGAGAGGAAAGATGAGAGGAAGAGAGGGAAGTTAAAAGCACTTCAGTCATCTCTCCTCCCTCTCTCTCCCCCCTCTCCTCCCCCTCTACCTCCCCTCTCCCTCCCTCGATGTGACCTTCTGCTGTGAAGAGTGTGTTCACACGGGGGGAAAAGGACACGCTGAAAACAAGCAAATACATCAACATCTAAAAAAAAAAAAACACAACAACCTGCAAGGTGCCGCGAGAGAGCAGACAACAAACAATCCTCCGATATGAAAGAGAGCAGGAAAAAACAACATGCAAATTCAGACGCAAATTGACTTCAGCATTACTCTTCTCTTTGTGTAAAGTCATGTTGACTTTAAGTTTTGGCAAGCGGAGGGTGTGTTCTGCAGAAATAAGGTGAAAAGGTTAACAGTTCAAATTAAGCTCAAAATTAAAAAAAATCTAATTTCATTAAAAAAGAAAAACAAAAAATATACCATATCTCCCTTGTTTTAGTTTAGTCAACATGTTTTAATAAAATGTTTAGTCAAGTTATTTTTTTCCGTGTTTGGGTTGATGTCATTGTCTTTGATCTACCAGAAGGCCATTACTTTATTTCAAAATAAAAGCAGCCTTGAATTCAAAACAGCAAGTTAACGCTCTGATTAAGACATTCCATAAATCAGATAAAATACAAAATAATGGAATTTAAAACATTACAAAAGTGATGAATCCCAATTAACTATTGAAAATTGAGTGATTAGTCAGGATTAAAAATGTTCAGGGTTTGACCGCCTCACGTGAGGAATTAGTTTGGTGTTTCTGGAGCAAAAACTAAAGAAGAAAAAGAATAGAAGTAAAAGAAGAACAACAGCAAACAGAAATCAAATGTCGGGATTCAAACGAGATGAAATAAAAAGGTTGGCCCTCAGAGAACCACGGAGCCAACATCTCAGCATGCTCACCATGAAAAATGGAAACAGAAAAGTGTTCCGAAGAATTGGTTTCATATAAACGTCATATTTTCTCAGTGATTATAATGAGTTAGTAATGAGTCATACAATGAGACTTTATAAAATCAGTCAGTGTGTTCGAGGTCTGTCACTGCTTCAGGTGTCACTAACGTTAAAAAAGATCTTAAAGTATCTGCCATGATTTCTTTAAATGCATTTGGTGTCTGTGTTAATAGTTTTGACATATTAATTGAAGTTTAATGACTGACTTTTCATATATGCAACGAACCACTTTACATCAATAATCCTGATGATTCACATTTTAATGAGAAACGCTGTGAACTCTAATTCAAATGTCTTCTCCTTTCTTGATGAGTTAGAGTGAAGCTCGCATGCTGTTTATTTCAGCTGCCTGTTAGCTCTTCATTTATAAGTTACAGACACTATTATATGATATTTTTCACCATCAGATTTTAACAAGCAAAAAAATATTACATACTACACAACAAGACAGAAAGTGCACAGTTGTGACAGCCGAGGCACGACAAGTTTATTTCTAAAGCACATTTCAAAACACTTCACACGCGACATCAAACGAAAGGAAACAGAACAATAGAGAAGTAAAAACATACAGAGGAGTAAATGGAATAAGCAACACGTATAAAGCGCAGAGTTTCCAAAGAAATAATAAGCTGTGTAGGAGAACTGAACATGTGAAGAAATATGTGCATGTGCGGTAACACTTAAAATACAGCTTAGAGTCAAACAACAAAGCATTAAAAGACAGACGCCAGGCGGATAATATCATTAAACTCAGATAACTCAGAGGAATAAAAAACAGAGGAATGTCAGAAGTGGAATTAAACACTGAAGGGAGCTGAATAAACGACTGATTGGAAGGAGATGTTATACTTTCTTCTGTGAGTCGTGTGCAGAAGCAGAAAAGACTAAACACTGAACCTGCTGAGAGGAAGGTGTCCTTTAATTCCCATCTCGATGATGAAGTTGTTTAGTGTCATTTTATTATGTTGGCTTCAGAAAATAAAAAGACAACGTGTGTAGAAGAAAGACAAAATAATGCTCGTGTGTGCAGACATGACGCAGGTTTGCAAGTTGCTTTACAGACAAAGACCAAAGGAGTGTGTCGTAGAGATAATGACAGTAGCTCAAGCTGGGTGCTAGTTCTGTGTTAGTCACTAGGTTCACTCCAGCATGTCGGTCAGAACGACACTTAAGGCCACACTTCCAGAGTGTGATGAAAGAAAGGGCAGAGAGAGGTTTCACACTGGTCACTTCTTCTTTTCTGGAGCAGGTGGTGGTTTGTGTCTGTGAGTGGTTTTCTACAAAAGAAAGAATAACAAACAGAAATGGACTTCACCGATGTAAAGTAATATTATCAGTCTAATATAACTGTACATTTACACAGAGAAAGTGATTCAGTGGTTATGATCACATTTCTCTTCCTCCTTCAAACTATCATAAACTAACAAACTCAAACACCAAATTCACAGGTCTCTTAAACATATTAGTTCTATGTTACTGAGTTACTGCTAACAATCTTCACATAGCATTTCCTGTGATATAAATCCCGTAACTGCTGAAACCGGCGGGATGCTTTTATTGTGAAACATACAGGCATCCCGCTACATCCTGTCGCCAAATTAGCATAGCTGAAAAGCAGCCGGAATAACAACACTTTATTAACACTAAACACTTTCTAAGGAACATGCGTTTAACTTGACGTGAAGTGCTGAGTCATGTGAGCAGCATGCACGCAATCAGCTATCATTAACATGACTGAACATACAGTCAATCATTCATATTAGCCCACCAAACTACAGCAACATGAGTAAATACCAACAATATGCTAGAGATGAATACTCACACTTAAATTTACGCACAAACAGCTTCTAATTAAGTTATCAGGTCACAACTGAAGCCATCTCGTCAGCTTGTCGACAGCTTTGTGTGACACTCATTAGAATATCAAACTGATCACTCATCGCCTTAGCAGCAGTGAATAACATATCTCTAACTTTGGGCATTTTCTACACAGTTTTATATTCTTTATGCTGTAAATTTACAATTTCATCGTCTCCCTCATCTTTGCAGTGCACCAATTTGTTTCCAAATAATGATGTTGTTATACATATATAGGTTTTACAGTATCACGCCTTTCCTTCAGAGAAGACCCGCCCCCGGAACCTCTGATAAAGACCTTTAATGAATAAAATAGAGTAAAGAGTAGATTTTCATTTCACAACACTAAAGACCACCTGGCTGCCTTCACGTTTTCACAACTCATTGATGTTTTTTTTTTTTTACTTTTCTGCGGTGGCTTGGAAGTGCAAACAAAAATTACAAAGTGAGAAGACTTTTTAGCAAAGCTTGGTCAAACTATTTATTTTATTTAATTTCATACAACAAAATTACAAAAGCATAAAATGTGCTCAAACAGACTTCATGTTGATTGAATGATATTTTGAACCCACCTGAGATAGTTAACACAGTCTTTCTGTCACCGACCGATCAATCCCTCCCGTCACTTCGACCATTTTGGTAAAAAAATATTCTGCAGATTGTGAATTTGTCTCTGCGCTCGTGAAAATGTTCCACATCTTGTAAATGTGTTTTTTTTCTAAAACGTGTGATTTGTTTTGTCCTCAGGGAAAGTGTTTGGTTTTTATAAATTGATCTCAAAAGATGTAAAAATGAAAATGTGTCTCAAAAAGTGTGTCACATTATGTAATTTTGGTTTGCACTTACTTTTCAAACTGGAATGCAAAATATGTTTTTTTTTATCACTTTAAAAAGCATGCACTGTATTTTATTTTTGTTACTAAGCTTCAGTAAAAGAAATAATTGCGTTTTAAACAAACACTTGAGGTCATGTCAAATAAAATGATTGGAATCAACAGTTTAACTAATATAATGTCTTATAGTCCTAATTTAAAAAAAACCTACAGATCAAATACCTGTCATCCATTTTATTTAACAAGGGCCTGACACACACACACACACACACACACACACACACACACACACACACACGGTCCTCCTATTGGCAGCTTGAATCCATTACTATTAATATCAGTCTGTTCAACATACTATTGTAAACTCCTTTGTGTATATCAGCTCTTTTCTGACTCTTTTAGTCCTCCATCAATCACAGCGCGCCTCGTTCGCTTTCTCCGTGCACCATCTGTTATCCTGTGTGTGTGTGTGTGGGTCCGTCTGATGTCTGGCGTCAGTGTTGACCATATCTTTCCCCTGTGACATTGCATCATTTTTCACATGATGTATATTTACACACTCACTGGTAATGGGTAAAGTCCGATCATATTTAAGACTTGCAAATATGAGAAACATTTTCTTTCTTTTTTTTCTTCTGATGCTTGTAAAAAAAACGCACATCTCAGAAACTTTAATTAAAGCTCATCAAGTGTTATCAGGTTCTTATCCAACATTATGTTCAGGTGCTACGTGCATATCTAACGAGAAAGGACCTCAGAGCAAGTGAAGAAAGTGCACCAAGAAGACCCTCTCCACCTAATGCACATGTCCTCTCTCTCTCTCTCTCTCTCGCTCGCCCTCGCTCTCTCTTCATCTCCTGAGAGCGTTTAAGGCCTCCTCTCTGGATTTGGAGCAGACATATTGTCTTCTACAGGAGCAGACCGAGCACTAATTGGCTAGAAAGAAGTTTGGAGACACTGTGGAGAAGTAGAGCGAGAGAGAGAGGGTGGAGGACGAGAGAGAGCGAGAGAGAGAGGGAGATGGAGGGAGAGAGATGCTGTAAAGTGGGAGAAAATGAAAGAGAGTGAGTCGGGAGTGTTTGGAAGACTAAAAGTACTTTAAACCCATAATGGACCTATTTCCAGACAGGCGCCATTTTAAACCTCTACACACACACCTGCACACAAACACACACACTCAAACACACACACACACGGACACTTTAAATAGATTTTGAGCTCTAAAAGGTAAAAGGGTTTTTTTAGATAACACAATGTCCCCCCCAAACGAAGGAGAAGGGAACCAAATTTTATTGAAATTTATTTGATAAATTCTTCATGTTTGTGAAGTTTTCACTAAAGGCTGTGCGATTCTCTTTGATACCGCGATACAATCTCTGTTATTTAAATGATCCATAGTACGAAAGAATACTCACAAAATTCTTCTGATGTTTCGTCAGATTTTAAATAAAAAGCTTAACAAAAAGAGTGTGAGCACTGTCTTAAGTTTTATAATTTACAGTGTTCGGGAATGTGCCTTTAATTTAAAAAAAAATAAAATCAAGAAATGTTTAAATATTCAGTGACTAAGGCCACGAACGTCAGCATCTTTGATCGGGAAATAAACAGATTTAAATGAAAAACCTGCAGTGTATAATAATGTAGCAGTGTTGGCTCTTGTCAACAGACTGTTGTCATGGAAACAGAACAGCAGCGTTTCTCTTCATGCTAACGCTCCTGAGTCCACAGCCAGCCTGGAAAAATCTCAAGGTGGATGTGGGGCCTAAGACTTTTGTTGTCATGATATTTAAAAAGGTAGCAATAATGTTAGATTTAAAAAAAAATACTGTAGAATTGTTACTTTAAATAAAAACAAACGATAATCTAAAAATAGATTTATTCATGTCTCTTTTTTCTATCTTTTTTACACTTATAATAGAGTTATTATTATTTTATTCTTTTTGATGCAAAAACCTTTATAATAAAACTACTGGAAAATAATCTCAGCAGATTTTTTAGTTAACGTCGCCGGAAACAAGAGCATGCAGAAACATGAAAACATTCAAGAGTTCAAATCAACATGAGGTAAACAAATCAACAAAAAGTAAACAAATCTACAGGAAGTAGTACAAATATATTTGTGCTAAAAATGACTTTATTTTTGTCGTTCCTGCTCTATAGTGAGTTAAAAAATTATAATTTTAACTTCAGCGGATATCTTTTAGAGAATTATGATATCTATCTATCCATCTATCCATCCATCCATAAATAATAAGAATCGCAACATGTGTACATGTGTCTCCTGCGTCTCCTGCAGAGATGATGGAGTGATGAGTTTTCTGAGCATGCTCAGTACACCTGACAGTGTTCTGGAGGATAGAAAGTCTCTTTGGGATCTTTCATCAGATTTTTTTAGATTGAGCGGCCTCAGTCTCAGTCACTGCTGCTCATCTCCTCCAGCCTGTTTGTTTTTGTCTTAGCCTATGCTTGTCATAAATAGATAAGAAGATAAGAAGTATGACTCAAACATTATGATGTACTGGTGGCCTATATACTGTATACATGTATATGTCTGTGTGTGTGTGTGTGTGTGTGTGTGTGTGTGTGTGTGTGTGTGTGTGTGTGTAACCAACTGGTTAATGATTCGTGCTAATCGTATCGCGCCGGTATCGGCCGATACTCAAGGCGAAATGAAAACATTGTATCGGGACATCTCTAATGTTTCACATCTCATGTCTAACAAGATTTGTTTAGAGAGGAGGCTGTCAGGAGATAAAGAGAGTGAGAGGGCGAGAAAGAGAGAGACACGTGCATTAGGTGGAGAGGGTCTTCTTCACTCGCTCTGACATCTGTTCTCATTAGATATGCACGCAGCAGTTAAACATAATGTTCATTAAATAAGAAGCTGGCAACACTTGATGAGCTTTAAATAAAGTTTCAGACGTAGATAAGTGAGAGAAAGAAAATTGGCCCCAATGATGAGAAAAAGTCCCTCCCTCTTTCACCTGCTTCACTTTTCAGGAAATGTGTACTCAAACATGCTGTTTGGAGATTTTCCCTTCATGACATCACAAAGGGCAGTAGCCCCTCCCCCAGGTGGGTGACACTCTCACAGCTAGGTGTTTGTTCTGCCCTCTGAGTCTGCCTTCTCACTGTAAACAATACAGCATGGAGGGAGAAAGCCAGAGCCACCCAAATCCTTCCAGAGAGGGGGCGTGGTCAGACAGCTTATTTACATATTTAAAGCTACAGACACAGAAACAGCCTATTGCAGGGCTGAAATAGAGGGGTTAATAGACATGATCAAATACAGGATTTACAACAAGACACTTTACACATGTTTAGGGTAGCTCAGAGACTTATTTGAAGTTGATTTTAAGGACTATAACATGTGACCTTTAAGATGTATACACTCTGAGTCATTAAAACATGCTGCCTGGCCCCTCAGTGTACAGCAGTTTGCTGTTATGGATCCAGTAATTTCATATGCAGTGATTATTACTGCGGGGAATGGTGGGAATTCTTTTGATTGGAGCCTGCAGAGTAAATGAATCGTCCTGCAACCACACAGCGGTCTCTGAGCGAGAATGAATTAGACTGATTGAACACCTCAATAAGTGGGAGCACCACACACACACACACACAGTGAAACACTCTGTGTGTCACTCAAACACTTGCACACAAGAACAGCCTCCATCATACTCACAAACTCGATCAATTTACACATCAGGCAGCGTATTGATCAGGCTATTTGCTGCTCCGGTCCCCTGCCATGGCCTTTCAATTATGACGGCAGAGAGAGAGAGTGAGAGAGCTGAAATATAGATGAGACACATATGATGAATCAAAATAATCCAACAGTTTACTTTAATCATTTGCTCTCCATCGGTCCTGCAGGTTTTATCAAAAAATATGATTACACTTTTCATCTTTATGAAGCTAAATAGATTGCTACCCTTTATTTGTTTTTGGGAAGATTGTCAGAATGACAACTTGTGTGTTTTATATTTTAATATAAATATTTAGATTATTTTGAGCTCTATTCACTGCTTTTGTACGTTTTTGAATGATGTAATGATATATCTAGTAAGTTTCAATGTGTGATCAGTTTTGAACGATATGTTCTGCTGGGTTTTTTTCCCTTTTGGTGTGAAAGGCTCACCCTCTATTTTTCAAGGATGTTTTTAATTGAAAATAAATTATCCGGCACACTTCTCCTGCAATGTAAAACCAATTTTATAGAAAAAATCACAACGTGTCAGCCCCTCTGAAACTTTGTCAAGGATCTTTTTTATACTGTACCTTCAGCAGAGGAGTCAGCTAGGAATTCATGTAAATTACATTTTATCCACATTCCAACAGTCATTTCATTTGAATAACACGTAGATGAATATTCCCTCTAAATGGACACTTGAGTGAGCACTTATTTCAAGCACAAACATCTTACTACAAAAAATAGCTATATTGTCAACATTAGAATATAGCACTTACCACAACACAAAGATACCCAGAGGCACAAAGAAAAGGAAGAACATCTGTGTACAAGTGCATTTCATATATGGGCACACAAACATTAATCACATGTGTTTTGGAGCAACAGGCCACTGCTGCAGGGGCGGAGGGGTCCCATGGGCCCTCCTTGAAATCTGATTGGCCACCCCCAAATCCAAATCTGTGGTGATTTTTTTGATTTCAATTATAAACAAATACTTTTACCCACTTTAATCTTTACATTAAAAAAAAAAAATTCTAAGCAAAAAGTTTTCCATGCAATGGACTTAATCTCCCACAGAGAGCCTACATACGTATTCATGCCATTTTCTAAGCACTTTAAATAAAATCTCTGTTATTTATATAAGATATATTCATTGCTAAAATATGTTTTTCATACATAATTACCATTAGAGAGGACAGAAGGGGTGGAATGAAGAAATTAAATTGTGAAATTCTGCCATCCCTCCATGAGTCAGGGCCTCAGGTGGGCCATCCCAGTCAGAAAGCCTGAACTCAGCCCTTCACTGATGTGGCAGTCAGCTGTCAGACCCAAAGAGTCCAAAAGTCCATGAATGAAAAAGGCTCGCAGAATATCCTTTAGTCTTGATAAAGTTCGTTGTTTGAACCCAGTCACTGATTCACACGCAAACACACACAGTTACCATATTTGGTGTCACATTATGTGGATCTGAATAAGTGCTGAACACACACGCACACCAGCACTTTCTCTCCTGCAACATTAATGCAACAGAATTGACCTCCGCTTGAACTCTGTGTGTGCGTGTGTGTGTGTGTGTGTGTGTGTGTGTCAATGTGCACGTGTGTGTGTAGGTGTGTGTGTGCGTGTCAGGGGTTGTACAAAGTGTCCTCCATAGCCGAGTCATGTCTCCTAAACCTCCCCAGCAAGCTGAAGGAAGACGGAACAGCTGACATCAATTATTGAACGGCAGAGGAAGAGATAGAGAGAGGAGGAGACGTGTGTTTACAGAAAGATAAAAAAAAAAGGAGGCAGAGAGGGATAGAGTGACATAAAGAAAGGACCAAAGTGTGAGGTGCAAAGCAATTGAAAGCAAGGTGTGACTCTTTAAGTCATGGTATGTGTGTGTGTGTGTGTGTGTGTGTGTGTGTGTGTGTGGGGGGGGGATGAGTGTTTAAATATTAAAGAGCGTATGACATGTTTTCGGCTTGACCTCCTCGCTCGTGCAACACTCAGGTCACAGCAGACTGTTAAGAGCTGCGGGCGAGCAAGGCAGAAGTAACAGTTTTGGACTCAGATAAATATTTTTTTATTCATCACAAACTGGTTATGATGCAGGATCCCAACAAACACACTGAGTGGAGACACGTGAGAGAGAGAGAGGGAGAGAGAGGGAGAGAGAGAGAGAGAGAGCGAGAGAGATCGAGGGAACATACTAAATCAGGAGGTATGTCACCTCTCCTCGTCAATTTTTAAACAACAGTTATTGCTTGCAACATTTTAAAATAAAGTAAGACCTTAATATGCGGCTCGAAGTGCATCTGAATATAATTATGTTTCCATTATTTCCTACTGTGATTTGTCGGTAGAATAAAATAAAAACAGGTAAAAGTCAGAAAAGCCAGAAGGAAAGAAAAGAGGAAGGAAAAAAGTGCTTTTAAATCCATCGTATTCTGTTTGGATTTGCAGCCTCAGAATTCTGCCAGTGTGACCATCTGGTCCCCGCACATCTCAGATCACCTCTTAAGTTGTTTTTTTTTTTTTTTTTTTGCACAACAGATTGTCACACATTCCTCTCTAATCACAGTGAGCAGGTTCATCATGTGTTTAGCTATGCAGAGCTCCCAAACGCTAAAAAAACCCTAAAAAAAGCTAAGCTGGTGGAGTATTTCCTACAGTATGTGTCCACAGAGAAGAAAACATCTGACACCAAGCAGCAAACCACCCAGAGAACTTACCCAAAGCTGCTCGAAAGAATAAGTGTGTCTCAGGAGTTATGACCATCTGCTGAGGCCTGATCCACACAGAAATAATCCCCACTATGACTGTTGGAAATGTTGTTGATTATAAAGTGAAACTGATCAAATAGGTATGCGGTCCATTTTAACATCCAATGAAATCAAGTGCTTTGTTTTTAGGATGATGAGAATCCTGTAAGCAGCATATTCTCACACCCCTGGTGTTTAAAGGGATACTTCACCCATTTACATGAAGCTGTGTATCATTAGAAACATGGTAATAATAATAATAATAATAATAATAATAATTTACACTTTATTAATCCCACGAGGGGAAATTCAGTTTTTACACTCTGTCTAACACACACATAGGCCGAGATACACACTCATGCACAAACAGGGTTCTAGTGACATGCATTAATGGAGAGGTCTCAGAGTGAGGGGGCTGCCCACAGCGAGCGCTCCAGAGCAGTTTTGGGGTTCGGTGCCTTGCTCAGGGGCACCTCGGCAGTGCTCAGGAAATGGACTGGCACCTCTCCAGCTACCAGACCAGTTTCCGGACTTGGTCCGTGCCGGGACTTGAACCGGCGACCCTCCGGTTCCCAACCCAAGTCCCTACAGACTGAGCTACTGCCGCCCCAGTAGTATCAATCAATCAATCAATCAATCTTTATTTATATAGCGTCAATTCATAACAGGCGTTATCTCAAGACACTTTACAAAAGCAGGTAAAGGACCTTACTGTTTGTCTGTTAACATTAACAAAAGAGCAGGTAACAAGACCATGCTCATTGTTATGTTTACAAAAAGCAGGTAAAGGACCTTACTGATGGCTATATTACAAGAGCCCAGCTTAATCCATCATAGCGTGGCAAGAAAAAACTTCCTTTTAACAGGCAGAAATCTTCAGCAGACCCGGGCTCATGACGGAACAGCCATCTGCTAAACTGTGCTGGGCTTGAAAATGGGATGGGGGAGATGGGACAAGATGCAGAAAGAAGAAGAGGATGGGATAGGTTGAGGGGGGGGGGTCTGGGCAGGCCATCCTCGGGGGGAGGGGGGGGGGGGTTGTTTGGGCAGGCCATCCTCACCGACAGTCCCAAGGAACCTAAGAGAGCTCAAGGAACCTAAGAGAGCTCAAAAGGAGAGGTTAGAATACAAAGATAGTGACAAGCTACTGCTTGTCACTATAGACATATCTTATTACTATAAGATAAGAAAGCTGGGAGAGAAAGAGGGAGAGAGAGATAAGAGATCTCTTATCTCTCCTGAAGGATTTTAAATTCTATTCTAGATTTTATAGGGAGCCAATGGAGAGAAGCCAATGCAGGAGTAATGTGGTCCCTTTTCCTCGTTCTAGTAAAGTAGTAGTGTTGAATGGTCGTGAGTCCAGCCCTCATTTTGCCCCGAGACGAGAAAAATGTGTTTTTCTTTGCCTGGAAGTTTTCTTCATGTGATGCAATATGACGCTTTTTGCATCACATGAAGAAAACTTTCAGGCAAAGAAAAACCTTCCTGCCAATGGTCCTGTTTGCTTCTGTCGGACATACAGAGACATCAGAATTCATTTCATAGGCGACAAACCTTCTAACAGGAGCTTTACCCGTGCTGTGAAGGGGTCATCAGGGCCGAGCTCTGCAGCTTCCTGGCTCATATAAGTTGAGAGTATAACTTGACAAAGACTGGCAATGTGAGAGAGTGATTGTGAAGAGACACATTTTTGACTAACATATTGCTGAGTAAAAGTGGGATCTCCCTGTCTGAGGGTGATTAAAGACTGTTTCTCCCACGCACCTGCACCCTTATGGATATCTTTATATTCCTCCATGCATGAAACAAATGAGCATGTGTGTGTTGATGTGTGTGTGTGTGTGTGTGTATATACATACCGTGTATTTGCACCTGCTGTACGTCTGCATTTGCACTGTTGAGTGCAGCGGTGAGAGAGTGATTGTGAAGCGATCACGGTGATAAATGCACACTTTCCAACCAGATGTCTACGGAATAAATCAAGCATGCTATTACTCTGCTCTTGATGAATGACACACCAGGCTCAGAAATGCAGATCTGAGCAAAGTGGCCCCGCACTGATCACAAACAATGAGTCAGACTGAGAGGCAGTATACATGCATCCTGATGTTTATATTCATCACTGTTCATGAGCCAGGTGTGGTTTTTAAATCACTTGAGGAAGAATCCATCATACTCTTGTCAAATGCAACTAATGTTTGTTATTTTGATAGAAATATTGGCGTACCTACAACAGATTTTAATTTTAATTATGTCCACTAACAGACGTCCTTGTGCAACAGATGAATGCTTCCTTTGGAAACATAATCAAAGCAAGTGTGTGCAATATGAAAATGCACTTTTTGGCGCTGAGTCAGTTTTGCTCGCAAAGCTTTGTATTTATGCTGTTGCTCGAGTTTTTCTTGAAAAAAACACAGCAAAGAAAAAAAGCCAGCATTAAATGAAAAAAAACAAAGTTTATAAGCACATAATGAAAAAATAAAAGTCTATCATTCATCTCTAATGAGGTCGCGATTTGAAGTGAAGTAGAATAATATAATGATGAAACAGGGCTTCATGTGTCTTTGTCTCCATCTTCTCACAGTCTGCTGATTCATTTACCACTCACACACACACACACACACACACACACACTAACACACTCACACACTTTCTTACAGTGTGTCAGATCAACTCACTACATGTGTATTCATCTGCTGCTGAAAATAGTCTCTAACTGTTATCTTATTAACTCTGGTCTGAGTGAGAACTTTCCAGAGTTTAAAGTTTGTTGTTCATATTTTAACCATTTGTTGACAGAGTCAGAAATACTTGATGAACCTCCGGAGACATTTTGACTTTCCAGTCGCTCTCTATGACAAATACATAGAAGCAAGCAGTTTGTAAAACATGTGATTTATATGGATATATAAATATGTATACACATATATCAACACATTTATACAAATAAAAGCAGTGTGAGCAGATAGGCAGTCAGTTCATGGATTCATGAAGATTACAGTTACGCTGTTTAATTTGGTGTTGAGTGTCTTGCTCAAGGACACATCAGGCTTTTTGCTGCAGGATCTAACCAATGAGTCACAGCCACCCTTTCATCACATTGTTTTTGCTGCTTCCATCACGTGTTTGGTTGAGTATCAGATCTCACAGTCAGAGAGTCAGTACAGTTGTGAGGCCTTCTCAATTTAATAAATCTTGTCGAGGCCGGCGGCGGGCAGATTTTACACGATACTCAGCTCATGTTGAGCAGCCCACCACCGTGAAGATGAAGCAATAACTCCAACACTGTTTGGATTTTTCCTGATAGGTCTGAGCAGTGTGATGAAATCCTCCTTTCCTGTCAGATTCCATCGCTCTCTGCAGGTCGCATGAGGCTCTCAACCAGCTCCAGTTTTAAGTATGCTTTTTGTGCTCACAGTGCCAGACATGATACGTCACCCATTCAGAACTCATCATGGCTGCTGTCAGCTGGAAAAAAATGTAGTGGAGATGTGAGAGTATCTTTTTTTTTCTGCTTCTGTCATGTACAGTAGAGGATTTATGCCACACTGTTGCATCATTTATGCAAAACTGAAAATCTCTCCTGGCTGTGAGGGATGGAGCTCGCTGACTTTCACTTACTGCTCATAATCATTTCAGTTTTGATTTACACAATTTTCTTTTGCTCCTTAACGGCATGAAACTGGAAGCTGAGGTTTAAAACAACAGCCCATTACCCTGTCGCATATTTAATACCTTTTCTTTCCTTTTTTTCTGGTGTTATTTAAGTTGGAGGTGTTGAGAAAATTTGTGTTGTCTTCTTCACTTCCTTCAGCTCTTATGTTGGCCTATTGAAATAAAAGTTCACTTTAAAAAAAAAATATATATATATAAGTATATTAAAAAGGTAAATGGGGAACACATAGTTTGTATTTGGAGGTACAGCACTAACAGAGGTGTCAGTGTAGAGATTCTTCTGTAATAACTAGACACAATGTGAGTTCACAGACTGGGACACCAACATTCAAGGAAACAATCTGATTGTACAAAGACGTGACGGTGGTTAAGCTTAGTCACTGAACTTTTTGCAGGAAAAAAAAAAGCTGTCTGTGCTGAATGCTAACTATAAAACAGAGAGGTGTTCTTTGCAGAAAGCGCAACATGCCCAGTGGATCACCTGAATCTCCAGTTAGAGATAACCAGTATGAAGACGGTGGTGATGAACTTGAGTAGGAATGTATTTGATTATAATTAGTGCAGAGCGGCACACACACACACACACACACATGCATACACACAAACACACACACACACACACACGCATACACAGTGCTCATAAAATCCCATATTGGCCAATGTTAACCAGTCATGTTGGACAGATGGATCTCACTGACTCACTTGCCCGTTTAATACAGTCTGTGTGTGTTTGTGTGTGTGTGTGTGTGTGTGTGTGTGTGTGTGCGCGGTGTGTGTGTGTGTGTGTGTGTGTGTGTGTGTGTGTGTGTGTGTGTGTATGCGTGTGTGCGTGTGTGGAGTGGGTGGATGGGGGAATGGTGATGGGGGGGTCACTCAGACTCTATTCTGCCTCCACATATGTCAGGATTCATCTGCCTGATGTTCACTGTCCCTCACTGTGCTCGTGAGGCCTGATCCACCTTGTGTGTTTTACATGCAGCCTGATCTGTTGGAGGAAATTACTCATAAATCCTTCGATGGTTTGATGGATATAAATTCTTTATTATTGCTGGAATTTTAGTTTTCCTGGAGAATATCTTCATGCAGTAAAGAGACATTTGTAAAACACGAGGGAGATTTTCGAAGAGAGCAGGGACGACATCTCAAGCAAGCGTGTGTAGCTTACACTGTGGTAACTCCACTGATTATTATTATTATTATTATTTTACATTAGTTCATCCAATAACAGACCTCAACCTTAAAATGGAGGTGCATCCTCTGTGTTTTTAACTTGCTTAACCCAAGAACATGTTTAAATTATTTACACCATGATTTTAACCCGATATAATATCGCAAATAAAAAGTACCTGTCATCAAGACATATCAAAATGTGACAATACATGATCAAATTGAGTTCTTTTATTTTCCAAGCGTGCCATGTCTAACATAAAAATAAGCATCACAGGGGGACCCTATAAAAATGTTTAAAAAATGACAGATAAATTAGAAAAAAAACTAAAAATAATGAAACTGGAAACTTGGTCTTTGGTCCATTCCTGGGACATTTGAGACGTCCCTGGTGAAGGCAGCTGCAGGAGAGAGAAACTAATTTGGGTGAAAATCACCCGAACACGTGCCTGTAGGAAAAGTAAGTTTTGGAGAAGGGAAACACTCAGAGACGTCAAAGACACTCAGACAAAGACAACATCATTAAAATCATGTAAAAACACTGATTTGTTCCACTCATGGAAACGTTCACAGCTTTTCATGAAGACACAAATCTCTCCCGTCTTCTACTCAAAACACCAAACGAAAGGTTGTCCAATTGCTTTTACTACCAATAATGCAGTAAAATAAATATATACAAAAAATTGAATACATCAAAATGTGAAAAATATAGATCAAACATCAGTGGCTTGTGTGCTGATTGGATTTATCTGAAATGATCAGCCAATCACGAAGGCGCTCCATGAGAGCTGTCAATCATTTAAATGACAGAAGTGAACGAGGAGGACGCAGCATCTATTGGGCTGTAAAACAAGTTTGGGTTGCTTCACTTGATTCTACCAAAAATGTAAACAATCCAACAATCTGTTGTAATTTATATGAAGAGGAGTTTTTTCATTCTGCTCGCACACTCCAGCTGTGTCTGCTGAACAGATCAGTTTGTCTTCCTTTAGAGACAGGACAGAGAGAGAACATCTTCTTAGAGGGACGGTTGCCTCCGTACATGGGGCACGCACACAAACCACTAGGCCACCGTCGCCAAACAAATCTGTTGACAGATTACCTGAGAATACAGAGATGTTAGCGTTCCTGTAGCCTCCGTGTGTGTGTGTGTGTGTGTGTGTGTGTTTGACTCTCACATGAGATCAGCTGATCATTGGCTGACCAACATGCTCCGCCTCCAAGTCCGCATTAACGTTACAAAAAAATTCTATCTAAAAATAATCCATCTGCATTTACAACCCATCAGTGTCAGGAGGCGCGCGCACACACACACACACACACACACCAACATACGGGCCGGTGATACATGATCTGTCTAATGTTCTTAATGTGAATTTTGTATATTAGATGACGGAAAATGCCATGCAACACACACACACACACACACACACACACACACACCCCCTCGTAGCATCATCTGTGTGTATACGTGTGTGTGGCTGTGTGTGTGTGTGTGTGTGTGTGTGTGTGTGTGTGTGTGTGTGTGTGTGAGAGCTTTTGACGTTGATGGTTTACAAATGCAGACGAATGATCGGCGAATGACAATTCCCGTAATCGTTAGCCATCACCCCCCCACTCCAGACACACACACACACCCACACACACACACACACACACACACACGCAGACACCCTCTGGCAATACATCAGTTAGAGAGTCAGTCTGTGTGTGTGTGTGTGTGTGTGTGTGTGTGTGTGTGTGTGTGTGTGTTTGAGTGTGTGTGTGTGAGAGCTATCCATCAAGGGAGAGTGGAAAGAGGGGGAGTCCCGAGTGTCACATTTGTCTGGGAGGGGAGAGAGAGGGAGATAAAGATTCTCTCTCTCCTCTCACAGCAGACTTCGCCGCTTTGTGTGTGTGTGTGTGTGTGTGTGTGTGTGTGTGTGTGTGTGTGTGCGTGCGTGCGTGCTTTGTGTTGTTGTATCTCGGTTGGCATCATGCTTCGGCCTTCACTGCCATTTATTGTTGAGAGAAGCTGAACACAATCCGGCCAGAGCTGGACTGAATACACTAAACGCCCACAGTCTGCTGAAAGAACAAACTGGAGAGTTTGTGATCGTATTTCTTTTGTTCCTTTTTTTCTTTAGATATTTTTTTTACTGAAAACGCTATTATAACAAGTGATGAGAAAATTATTGAAATAGACCACACAAGGAGCTGTATGGTTGTGTTAAAACCCTTCAAACCTCTTTTCATTGTTCTTTCTTAGAAAAATAAAACCTGTAAAGTGTTCATTGAGAGCAGTTCTTGGAACAGACGATTTACTTTTCAGTTCTTATAATTGTTCTCCTGGTTTCACCTTTCAGCCCGCAGCAGCTGAACATTCACAAACGGCTGCTTTATATTCTAAAATCGCACGCAAAACACGAAATACATGTATATTCTCAGTGGTCAAATAAATGTGTCAGGGGAAGCAGGTAGCCTGGTGGTTAGCGTGCGGAGGCCGTGGTCCTGCAGGTGGGCAGCTGGGGTTCGGCTCCAGTCTGGTGCTCCTGTCCCACATGTCGTTCCCTGCTCCCTTTTTCTCCGACCCTGTCCTCACTGTCCCATCTCTAGGTAGAGACATAAAACAAACCTTTATAAAAAATAATCAAACGCTCTTTCAAGGATTTTTCTTTTTAGAATTTTCTTTTTATAGGAGAATCAGACTTGACTTGTCTGTATCAAAATTCAAAGGAGTAAAACTAAAATACCTAAAAATAGGACATGTTTGGGGGGCCAGATTCACCGAGCTTGGATTGAGGCAGAGGGAAGATTGCTCCAAAATGTGTGCATCATTGGCTCCCCTGCTAAGTGATGCACAAGTCCTTCATTCAGCTTGCTTCCTATCAGTTCGTTCACGTCACAAGCTCGGCTGTCCTCTGGGTTCCCCTCACACAACAGGAGATCGGATCATAAATATTCAACAAGTGTTATATTTGAAATCGGCACCTTCCCGAAAGGCCAAATAAAAAAGAATGCACGCTGGTTTGAAAGCATGGACAATGTAGTGAGAGGACGTCCATGTTTGGTTTAATTAGACAGAGAGAGGACAAAGCTGCTATAAAACACAATAGTTACAACTTACATGTTAATGTTGATGCAGCCATGTTGGATCTCAGCTCAGCCTACTGAAGATTCTTTGAGAATTTAAGTCGGAAATTTGACTTTGGGGGGGCTGTAAAATGTAAAATGTCCAACCTCTGAGATGAGATGAAACGTATCTAAAGGTATTGAAGGTATTGAAGGTGGGGGCCGTTCATTTAAAGGTGTATTTATACCTGACAGAGTGTAAAAAAAACCCAACGTGTTTTGTTGTGTAAATGTTGTTTCTTTCTCGTTTCCTCGTTGGTATTTTTCCTCATCCTCTTTATCTTCCACCCCACACCCACATACGCTAACACACACACACACACACACACACACACACACACACACACACACACACATACACACATGCTTAGACCCAGAGGAAGCAATAACAATCAAATTCCACCCTCCCCAGTTCTCCCCGACCCCCCAACCCCCCCCCCCCCCCCCCCCCCCCCAACACACACACACACACACACACACACACACACCACCACCTTTTACCCATCCCTCCTCTCATCTCTGTCCATCTAATTTTATGAGTGTCTGGGGAGTTTGTCGATGTGTGTGTGTGTGTGTGTGTGTGTGTGTGTGTGTGTAGCAGGATGTGGTGTGTATGTGTGAGGGCACAGAGTGTCTGTCTGTGTGTGTGTGTGTGTGTGTGTGTGTGTGTGTGTAACTCCAGCGGAAAATGGCTGCCTGTCACATTAGTGGCTGGATGGGCTAAAAAATCACTTGAGTAATCACATTTAGACGCCATGCCCGGTCATGTTAACCTCTTTATTTAGAGGTAGGGATGGATTTTTAGGACGGCTGCAGAGATGGAGGGATGGAAAGAGGAAGACTGGCAGAGGCCAGCTGCTCTTTTTAGTTCTTGTATAAATCTTTAAAAGGATAATCATAAATGATGTTTGTTTAGGTTGAACTGTATCTAAAAGAAATAACTGTGCTGTATTTGTGACCTTGGTTTGTCTCGGTTTATTACGGGACCTGCTTAGTTGGTAGTTGTATCCTATACAAAACAAATCCTATAGATAGATCAAAGTATCACCTCGTCTTCCTTTGTGACAAAGAGACTCAATGTTTCCTGAAAACTTTAAGAAACACAAAAACAAGCATCTAAGAACACAGTGGAGTCATCTGTTTTATTGGGGGTTTTTTATCTGCAAAAATTGCAGAGCTGCTGCACACTGTCGAAATGACATAAGTACATTGGCAATGTTTTGAAGGGGGAGGAGCTCCTCTCCAGGAGCCCGACTGGCCTTAATACCTTAAGACCAAATGGTCTTAACCCTGTTTCCACCAGGCGGCTCAGTTGGGCTTGTCTCAGTACGGCACACATTTTGTGGCGTTTCCATCGACTAAAGCCGGGAAATTCCAAAATTACCGACCTGTACTGTCCTACTTTTTGGGATCCTTCTGTTGGGGGACAAGTATATCGATCGACCCCAAAAAGGTGGAGCTAAACACTGCAGACCGTTGATTGGTTGAAAGAATCGTTACTTCCCGTGCGACAGAGGCAAACACAATCCTGCCGTGTTTACAGTCGGTTGTTTATTCGTCCGTATTTCTCCTCGCGGCACACAGCTCTCTCTGAAACAAAGCTTTGTTGGGTTTTGTAATAAAGAGCCACATGCCAGTGACAAAGTAGACGAACTGCTGCATGTCTTCCGTTGTTGTTTTTTTTTTCACTGTAACATTTTTCTCCTTTTGGTTCGCTGTTAGTGATTAGCTGCTATGATGTGACGCTATTACGTAGCTGAGGCGTCTATCGGCATCTGGCTTACATGCGGCCTCCCATATAGGGCACAGTTGGTTGTGGAAACATAATCAGGATCAGGCTTTATCGAACCAAACGAAACCAAACTATATTGATCCGTATCGGACCGCTTAGTGGAAATGGGGAGGTCGGGTATTCAAGCTCCAGCTGCAGCCACATGTTCAATGTGTTCTTTGGCAAGACACTTCACCCCAAGTTGCTTCGCCAGCTGAGTGTGAATGTGTATGAATGGGATTATCTACTTTTGATGGATACTTTAAATATCAGCCTTGCCCTCAGTGTGTGAATGGGTGTAAATGTGTAGGTGTGACCTGCGGTGTAAAAGCGCTTCAAGCTCAAGTTTATTTAACATTTACTTGTTTTGACAAAACGTGTCAGCAAAATATGCTCAAAACTATGATCCAATCAAGCAGCAATCTAGTATTGATAATGAAGCTAAGGTAAGCGTATAAAAACTGCAGTACCATCGAGTGTCCACTTGAGGAATCTCCTTTTAATCGGATTTTGAAATGTCCAACTTTATAGCAGAAATGAACATTTTTACAGCCTGGTGCAACAAACACGGTGTGGGCTGAAACGAGTCCTTACCACCGCTTCAAGCCCTTCAAGTCTGATGTGGTGCATCAAAACAATACACTTAAAGACACCAACAAGATTATAATCAGCATGTTATTTGTGTCAGTGCCTTAACCATGCTGAGGTTTTGTGTAACATCAAGCTTCTACAAACAAATACATTTACATCTCGTTATTAATTCTTGCCTAATCAGACATTAATGCTGTCATTATTTAATGACAGCATAATGATCCAGGTCTTCCAGGCATTAAGAAGAGAACTAAGCAGTTAAATTTAAATGTGTGTTGTTCTTGTCTGTGACTGTCCAGTCCGGTAAGTCCTCCTTCAGCCTTCAGTGTCTGACAGAGCTGAATATGTAACCAGACAAGAAACCACCATCACTGGGGACGCAGCTGCTTCCCTGTCCCTGTCACTCTATCTGTCACACACACACACAAACCCCCTCTCTCTCTGTGTGACACACACACACACACACACACACACACACACACACACACACACACAGACATGCTGTCACTGTCTCCCAGGTCAGCACGGTCACAACGGAGCAGAGGTTGAGTGGCGACTGTCGTTTCCTCTTAAGCCACCACTTCTTATTGTCGTTGCTTTTTCTTAGCTGGTCACTCGTTTTCTTTCTTATTTTCTTTATCTATAGTATAGATAAAAGTAAAAAATAGTTATTTGGATCAGCATATGGATATATGTTTTACGGACTTCCAACGTACGACCTCAAGAGTTGTGTCCTGTTAAAATCCACCTTTAAAAATCTCTAACAGCGAGAGGCTTCAATGTTTATGTAGCAAAAACACCTGTCTTCTTCTGAAACCTGTTGTATGATCGTTCATCACATCTTTAGTTTGTTTTACTGAAACATGCAGGCTGACATATAGTAACAACAAGGCTGGTGTTTGATGCTGTTAAAAACAGTTACCCACAATCCCCACATACTCAGTGCGCCGCACAACGTCAGCGGCACGGTTGTGCTCCGTCGGACGCCACGTGTCCTGCCCCTCTCGATCTGTTTCTGGAAAGTGAGCGCAGCGGAGCGCACACATAAGCAGCTCACAAACATCACAAGAGAACTACAAGAGAACTACAAGAGAACTACAGGATCACGCGGGAATTAAGAGAAAAGATATAAACAACGTGCTGCCTTGTCTTTCTGAGGATGACGAAAATAGTCTCTCAGCATGTTTGAAATGGAGCGCAGAGTCGTGGCGCTGCTAGCACGCTCCAGAGACAGACCGAAGGGCTCACTGTGGAAACAGAATGATTGACATGAGTGGTCGCGAACTACTTGGGGAATGACATACAGGAAAAGAACCACAGGTCAGTACGCACAGACCTGAAGAGACCGCTTCTAGGCCTACAGCGTCTGTACAGAGGGCGCACAGGCTAACCACTAGGCCACCAAGTTAAATGTATTATTATTAATAAGCAACAATCTGCACTGCCTGCAGATGAAGGTTTTCAAATGATTCATTAAAAATATTAATTTTGGCATTTAGATTTATATTCATGTTTTTGTTGTCATGAAGGTTGTCAGTTTTCCAGGTCATTTTTTTTTTTTTTTTAATTTGCCGTCGTGGTTCTGTCATTATCTATTGATTCATTTATTTTCACACAGGCAGAATGCAGCTTTGACCTCTTTGGCTCTGTTCGTAGCCCGGCGCCAACAGCGACGTTTCACCTCATCTGAAAGGAGTTGACATTGATCTCAGCTCAGGGCCAGTCTTGTTCTGCTCTGACAACCTAATACAGCAACCCACTGGAAGTCCAACAGCAAAAATTTGTTGAACTTTCTGCAGTACATAAAAAGCTCCAAATGAGCTTCAGACTGCTGTTACCCTGTGTACCCAACAACACATCAGAGAACAACACAGAGAAGATCTCGTGCATAAAGTAGCACACCTCTCCAAAGTGTTCCAACGCCGAGGAACGGTACCATGCCTGAGTACAGACTGACTCACACTGGCCAACCGAACTGGACTTTAGTGTTGAAGCGTGCTTGGGCACCCTCAAACACAGTGTCACACTGCCTTGCAGGAGAATTATGATTAATGCTGCAAATCTGAAATCATGGGCTTGATTTGTGCAGGTGTGCATCCTCTCACAGCTGTGCAGTGCCATGTAATGAATCAAATTTGTAAAGTTGAACTTGTCAGCATGCAAGTGTGGTCGAGGTGTTTGTCCTTGGCACTTCCCTGCATGTTTCCTGTTTTCCTTGTTTCCTTGTTTCATGTTTAGTGTTTCCTGTTTCTTTAACAGATGTTACAGGATAAAAACATGGGCTGGAGGAAAGGAGCTGAGAATAAATCTAGACATATAAGAGCGTGCTTTACATTTCCAGTATTGTGCCATGTCGTGATAAAACCTACTGTGTGCTTCTCTTAACACTTACAAAGACAAAGAGACTAAGTTTGTTCAGGAAGAGAGAACATATTTTATCCAGGAGCAGAGCTCACAGTACAATGAACAAAAGACTTATATTCATATGTTGAGTAGAATTTAAACCAAAGAGAAAAAAAAAACGACCCAGAACTCAAACAGAAAGAAAATTGTTCATGAGTTATAATCTATAGACTTTAATAGACACTAGAACAAACCAAAGACCAAAACTGTCACCATGCTAAATTCAAGTTTACATCAGCCTCTGTTTTGTAAGGACAGATGTTTTTGATGGTAGGACTATGACACAGTTTGAATTGTCTTTTGTCGTGTTAGATCCCAATCTCAAAAACTAAAGGGTGTTTAGTGGGATGTTTATGCAGTACATCAGTTTGTTTGGACCTTTCAGCATCAATGTGCCCCAAACTGAATATAGGTTTGATTTATCTTGAGGCCAGGCCAACAGAAAATAAATGGGACCTCCCCGGATAGGATTTTAATCAACGTACATTTACGCACACTCAGCTCAATCAGCCTCCTAGCTAACATTAGCGCCCAATGGGAACACTTAACATTGCTAACAATATAACAAAAAGGGTCCTGTGATTTGAAGAAGAGGGTTTCCATTTTGAAACGGTTCATCTGACTAAAGCAACAATAAATAAAGTGTCTGTTTTTGTTGCTTTCAGAGGTAATGGTGGGTACTCAGGTGTAAAATGACATTTGATGGACTATGTTTTTGCTAACCTCCATGGGCCCTCACCATGAGACGGGCCAGAGAAAGTGTTCCCTTTTATCCCCAACATGGGCGATCTTGTCTACAGATTAAACTAGAAAGTGCTGTCATTATAATGAATCTGATTGAAAAAAATTCAATAAGACATCCATATCCCGAAATGGGTCCTGGGCAAATATATTTATATGATTGAATTATTGTACTCTTCAGTGCATTTTTAAATACACCATGGTGCAACCTGAAGTCTGTAATTTTTCTCCAACCTACCCTCCACGTCCTCGATCTATTCCTTCGTCACAGCATGAAGAGCTGGAACAGCTTTTTCTACTCAGCCTCTTCTGGATTCTGGACACTGTGTCTTCTTCTACGCTATCATGCTGTCAACGTCTTCTCTGGCCATTTCATTTCCATTCACGCAAAGAGTCATGAAGTACTGACACGGGTAAAGTCAGCCAGCCAGATTTTTTCCACTAAAATAGGTATAATCCACAGAATCATACAGAAGAAGAAAAAAAAAAAAAACATTGAAGGAGCTTTAAATTGTTAAAAGGTTATTGTTGTAAACAAATAAAAGTTCAGAATATCTTAACATATAAAGTAAAATGTTTGCATGTCGAGAGAGTTCAACCTTTTCAGTCCTTTTGTCGTTGAGCTCTCTCAGAGGATCCACAGTCTGGGTAAAATGGGCTGTTATGTGATTGTTGAGAGCATTATGGATAAAAATGACTGAGATTTCATTCTCCCATAAACTTTAAACAGTGTTACGTTAAATGACACACAAGCATGGCAAGACTGCAGTCAATGATCCCTCGTAGAAAAACAGGGTTGTTAACAGACAGACGAGGAGCTAATTCGGTTTCTGTGCCGGGAAGAGCCATGATCATCGTGTTAACTATTCCCTGTTCAGCCGCTCTGGCCCCGTCTTCAACTTAGAATAGTTATCTGTATGAGAGCAGACGTTAGAATTACAGCGCTCTGATGACATAAACTGGATGACATCTGCCCTGCTGAAGTGTGCTCGATGAGGCGCTCAATCCCATTTCACTCCGAGGTGCCGTACTATAGGCTGACTCCTGACCCTCTTCAGGTGGAGGGAAAAAATTAAATGGAAAAGAAAGTTGCCGTGAGCCTGTATGCTGTTCAAATTATTTTTAGTGTTAACTCTGCTGAAGATCATTATATAAACAACAAGGAGGCAGCAGTTAAACTATAAATTCAACAGTAATGGGCACAGAAAGTCTCTAAATGGACCGAGAACGGGTGAATAAAACATTCAAGGTTTTACCTCGATTCAGTTCTAAGGTATATTGTAAAAACAACAGTTATTGTGTTAAAGTCATTATGTATACACCCTCCTTTTTCTTTTAGCTTTTACCATAACCTTCACTGATTCATGAAGACTGCTCTGAAAGCACTAAACGGATTTTCTCACTTGTATTCAAAGATATACAAAAACGCCAGGACAAAATGTGTTTTGTGTCACCTCAGTTGAATAAAATCCAGCGAACCTCATTATGTGACTGATAGCTGACAAAGGTTCTGCAAAGACAGTTTGCAGCAGAAAAAAAGGCCCTGTAGGATACAGTACAGTATTGTAACACAGCTGTGGAGTCGATGTCTCTCAACCTTAAGGTTGATGGTTCGATGGTACTGTACATCACAATGTCATATGATTCATAATACAGTACAATGCATCAGTGCAATAAGATAAAATATTATTAACACCATAAGATACAATACGATATAATGAAATGGGGCTTAAAAGTGTGCGTCTGGGAGCAAATCAGACACAAACATATGACTCTCGCTAGCAGGCTGTAGCTCGTTAGCTAACATGAAATACTATTAAATACTATTAACGTTGACATGCCGCAGTGAAGTAGTTTATATTTTCCACTAAATATACAAAGAGATAGTATAACACTTGTATTAACAGTATACTAAAAATGACAGAAGTTACTTTTGAGAACAAACATCATTTGCAAAGGATTGTGGGAGGAGTAGTTCCTTGAGTTCGGACAATAATCTTGCAAACGGTCTTGTACCTTTGTCTTTTTCCTGTTTTTCAAACCCTGTTGTAACTTTTGTTGATCAAATAATACTTCACTTTCTTGTAGATATGTTTCACATTTTCTCAAAAGAATAAATCCAAATCTCCTTCTGATGATCCATAAAAAGCGAGGAACTGTCAGAGGAACGGCCAATCACAATGCGCTGCCTCCGTACAGCCAATCATGTTGTGTGAGGTCACCAGCAGGTGCAGGACCCTGAGTTGATCTGAACACTCGAGCACATCTGATCTGATCATCAACTTACACTAGCAAAACTGTGACACCACCTTCACCCCTGTGTTGGCCTGGAAGGAGAAGTGCTCTGTTATGTAAGAGCAAGAGTTAAAGCAGCCTTGTAATACAACTTGTAAATCTACACATGAACAACAGCAATATATACTGAGAAATGTCCTGTATTTTTGTATATCTCAGCATATATCACAGAATTAAAAGAAACTGGCATTCCTTGTGTAATATCCTGCACTTCACTGCTTGACATTTAAGCTGGACATTTTAAACCATCCTACCTCTTTTAATGCTGCAACTGTGGCAACTTAGTTTGTCCCACTTCCACCACAGCCACAAGCTGCTGCGTTCAGGTACTGCACGCTCCATTAGCAGCTTTTGGAAATGACACACTTTTGACCTCCATCAGTCCCAAACGCAGGTACTCTCTCTCTCTCTCTCTCTCTCTCTCTCTCTCTCTCTCTCTCTCTCTCTCTTCCACTCCTTCCCCTTCCTTTACTTCGGGGTTTCCAGCTGGAGGCACTTTGGAACAACTGTGCACTTTGATCGCCCTCTCTGTGTGAGAGAGAGAGAGAGACCTTAGAGTGTGAATTATGAATAAGTACCATGCTCAGGAGATTTTTATCTTCAGTGTGTTGTTCAGAGAACGCCACAGAGATGCAGACGTGCAGGTTTGAGTGTTGGCTGCGTGTTTGTGTGCAGCCTTGCACTCTGAAGAATGATGCGTCATGTTCGCGTAGATCCACGTGAATGTCTGAATCACACTTCTGAAATAATTACAGCTAATATACTTTAAACCAAACATGTTTACGCCAAGGTTCAGCCGTAATTAAATTTCTTTTGACGGCAAAGACAATGAGTTATTAAGAACTTCCTCCGAGAATATGCAGTAATTACTGCCTCAAAAGCTGCTCAGGAAGAGGCCGCTCTCCTCGCTTTCGTCCCGGAGGCATCTTTTGTTTCGTCCCCTCACTGCCAAGGGTAAATGATTCTCTCTGTCCCCATGCTGTGATTTGTGCCAACATCTCATGGCACTGTCGTACAGGACAGGATGCAGACATTTCTTCATGTTCGGTTTTTTAATCATCGTCTGTTTTCCAGATGCTGTGTTATCTCTATCTTGTAAAAAAAAATAATAATCGTGTTTGTCTGAGTTTGGTTCTTGGACATATAATCATGCTCTGTTCTGTCAGACATTGGGGACATTATTCTGATGACACCCTTCAATAAATTTGAGATATTTGAGCATGTCATTCCTTTTTTAAGCAGTATATCTTTCTTTCCTATTTTCAGGCCCTCGGGTGGATCCGTTGAATCAGAGCCATCAGCAGCCGCAGCTATTTCTGGTAAGTGCCCTTTCTTCCTGAAAACGCTTCAAATGGAAAAAAAAAAAAATGTGTCCAGAGATGTCAAAAGAACAAAACAACCAAGTGAAAGTCGACCAAAGGGATGGCTGGGTGACATTTGATATTTAGTTCTGCGTCTGTTTATTTTATATCCCTGCAGCGACAGAACCTCTATCTCAGTGTCTCTGTCTGTCCCACTTTCACCCAGTTTGCATGAAACTAAAAAGTGACCTTTGAACCTTCTTGACAACATCATCTGTTGTATCGTTTTCCTTTTCAACAATGACTGCTTTTTGATTTGTGACAGGCTGACATTAAACACTGTGTTCCTACATATAAACACCAGGTTCATATTTCAGTCCAGCTGAGGGACTGTGGGCTCAAATAGCTTTCTTGAATATATATATTTGGTTTAATATTTTACACAGCGCTGTCAAAACATTTTTCTTTTGCTGCTTTTTCATCTGAGAACCCGGCAATGAGCATGAAAGCAGCAATGAGCATGAATTTGATGATGACAGTGATGGCACGTCACTGTCATCCTCATGAAATCGCAGCAGAAAGAGAGGACCATCAAAAAGTTTACCACAAGTCTCCCCTCACCGAGGGGCTGCTGCATGTCGGCAGCTCATCGTCAAACATGTAAAAAGATGTGAAGAACCTTTATCTGAAAGGTGGTGAAGTGGTTGGTGCGTGCGCCCCATGAAAAGAAATTATTACAAATTTAAATACAACCAATTATTAACAAACTATCACCTGACAAAGGTGATTTGGTTAAAACTTTTAGTGGCAAACTCCAGAGAACATCCACAGTTCTTTGAGTGTCCACTTGTAGCTGTCCTCACATGTCCCATCTTAAAATGTTCATTTTAACAGCAGACAAAAACAAACCAGCTTGAGTCTTTGCTGATAAAAAAAAATTATCTTAAATAACTTTTTGTGTTGGACTGTATATGTTGTGTCAAATGTAGAAACAGGATGACAGGCCCAAACTTTTCACTTTAATATGAACTATTAGCAGATCCAGCTTCAATAAAATATACAAACAACTGCTTTTAGTTCACAATACACAATTATTTTTTAAATAAATTAATTTTCAGAATTCAGAAGGAGTAAATAGTATGTCAAGCTGGATTTGTGAATATATATATTTGACTAACATTTGCACATTTAAAACCATCTTGTTATCCGATTGAAGGACGACAGAGTGATTTAAAAGGAGACATATTTTGGTCATAACAGACAAATAATACAATGAATTCATTTCTTTATTTTGCAGTCAAACTTTTTCCACTGTTACTTTGTTTTTTCTCCTGAGTGTGTGTGTGTGTGTGTGTGTGTGTGTGTGTGTGTGTGTGTGAGATACATTTCTGACAGCCTAAAGTTTAGTTTGGGTTCATGTTGAATGTCCCTCATTATAATAAATAGCCAGTTACTTTGAAAGGTTGTTTTGCACTTTCTCTTCTCTGCCGGACTGGTTTCAGCAGTCTTCCAATTCAATAGAAGTAATAATGTTTTTCATAAGTCGGAGTCCCAGTGAACGTTCAAATTCTTTCAGTTGGGCTCCCAGACGTGAATAAAGTTAAAGAAAAACCTGTGAAGTAGAAAAGTTTCAGTAAAATAAGAAGAAAAGACCAATGTTTCCTCAGATACGGTCTGCTGGCTTCTCTACTCTCCTGTCTGCACACACACTGCTGCTCTGCAGCCTGTGTCATCTGTGTGTGTGTGTGTGTGTGTGTGCGCTGTGGACGGAGAGCAGCAGGTCTTCGGGGGCAGCTCTGTACCCAAGGCTCATTTTAATATATGTAAAAGCTATGGCTCACTGGAGAGCCAGTACAATGGACTGATCGGCCTCAGGGATGTGTCAGAGAACAGTGTGTGTGTGTGTGTGTGTGTGTGTGTGTATGTGTGTGTGTGTGTGAGAGAGGCGAGAGAGACAGTGGCCGAGATTTGGACATGCGTCAATAGTCTTTCTGCACACTCCAGTCTCAGCCCATGACACTTTGAACACACACACACACACAGACAGTAGCACGCCCTGAGGTCTGACACATTAGCATACGACTGTCTGCTGAGTCCTGCAGGTCCACTCCACTCTTAAAAACTCCACAGCAGTTTTTTTTTTTTTTTTTTTTTTTTTACAACTTTGCTTGCTGACATGTGCTGCTGAATGGACATGTTGCTTCTTCAGTCTGTAAAAAATGGCGAGTTGGCCTCAGGGCTCCAACCGAGCTTTGAGCAGAGCTTCAGAGAGAAATATTAAAGTCATGGGAATGGCAAATCCAGGAGAGATTTCTGAAGATGTTAGGATATTAATGGTGTAATGTTATAACCCATGGAGTCTAGACGGTGGAGTCTAAACCCAAACACTCCTAGAGCTCAATGAGACCATTTGATTGGACCACCGTCCTTGTCCCAGTATCGACGCACTGAGGGAGAATCCATTCATTCACAGAAAGGTCAGATTGTGCTATAGGTGGACATCTGCCCCATTTCTGCACCTTACTGTTTGACCTTCCTCCTGTCGACCTTTGCTGGCAGAAGTGGTGGTTGAACGTTGAAAACATGGACGGCTCTGTTCATTGGTTACGTTCTCTACGCTTCACTTTTGGCTTCATGCTGGGGTGATATCTGTACACTGTCAGGTTTATTCATTTACAAATCTATTGATTGAATAAATATTAAAGTAAGTCAGGATTATGCAAACAACCAACTGCAGCCAGTTTGGCTGCAGTAATCATTTTTGTTGCGCCGTGTATGAAGCTTTAAATAAAGAGACTCACATTTGGACAAAGAATATTGTGCAGAAGCAGCAGAGAAAAAAAAAAGACAAAGACATGGTTTGGTTTATTTGCCTTAAACATTGTGACAGAGGACATAATTAAGCTGTTACCGAACCTTTTTCTTCCCCCAGTTATTACTCAGTCACGTAAGCCGCACACAAACAACTGCTGGGTGTAAAATTATGACCTGTCAATAGAACAGTAACATTGTCAGCGGAGACATGAGAGATGCTGACAGGGGAAGAAAAACGGGAGGAAAAAAATCGACAGAAAATAGCAGCAAAAAGTAAGAGGCACTCAGAGCGCTGACAGCTACGCTTGGCTGCCTGAAATTATACAGAACACACGGAGGGATAAAAATGGATGCATGCAAGAGACCACAGTCACACATGTATGTTAGATGCATCCGCAGTAAAGGATCACGTCTTGTTGAACATATACGTCATCCTTCTGGACACGTCAGACACTGTAATCACGCACCCTCGCTCTCCACTCGCCTTTTCCTCCCACCTGGGAACTTTCCAAGAAGGCCCGTGTAATGCTGCACTGGGGTCAGTCAGAGGTTAAAACACTCATAAATATTTCACCTGCCCAACAGGGAGAGAGAAAAAAAAAATGAAGCACTATGCTCGCCTGGTGTACTGCCTTCACAAGACACCGAGGGGGAGGAAGAAGGAGACGGTGCACGTCGACACCGGCTAAACATTTAATGAATTTAATTCTTCATTTATCCTTTATTTTACCGGGAACTTCTTCTCCATGAGATACAAGATCTCTTTTTTTTAAGAGAGTTCTGCAGCATACATGTTTCACAAAAATAAAATAAAGACAGATGAGCATACGGTGGTCGAATGATCCGTGAGCCTGGTTATAAAATCTGCGGAGGCGATGCTCTCGTCTTTGATGACTCGAGATGACGGAGCAAACACTCTAAAAACGTCTCCTCCAAAGACGGGACGACTTTGTGGATTTACGTCATACATGATGAGTCCATGAGATCGAAGGCTGCAGCAGCTGCTGAGAGAAAATGAAGAAGAAGTCAGTTCGTGCAGTGTGGCCTGATGAACAACATTTGTACCAATGCTCCAACCTTCAGATGGAAAGAAGATAAACCAACTCTCTCATACAGAACACCAAAATGTGCACCACAACCTAAACCAGAGACAAATCACAATGCAGAGTAGTACACTCAGTCCAGTTGCAAACTTCCTATTTTCTACCTGTCGTAAATTCAATGCTCTGTTTGCCCTTGAAAAAATGCCTCATACACATTTTTGCAGTGATTTCACACAATCAGTAATTCCATTTCTGATCTCAGGACATGTTTTTATTTAGCTATTTATTTATTTATTTATTTTGCAGGTGTGATTTTTTATGCAGCCTCAAATTTACAGCTGCATGCATTTCTACCTTTGTCTGGACTTCATGCACGTGCAGTATGCAAAATCTGCGTGGATTTAGTCTGAGCACAGATAAAAGATGCTCAAGGATTGTCTTATTTGTGTTTCACAAGAGTTCATGTTTCATAATTACACAATAATTGAATATTTAAGGGAGTAATCTGGCTGCAGGAGGTGGATTAGGGTTAAGATTAAAGCACTATTTGGGTTAGCGGCTGAGGGATGAATATAAAATGTGCAGTGCTTACAGAATATTCATGTGTGTGTGTGAGGGAGAGAGAGAGAGAGAGAGAGAGAGAGAGTGAGAGTGTGTGTGCGTGTGCACAAGTGTAAAGCACTTGCCCTCACAAGTGCTAGGGCAGCTCCAGTGAGTCACAGTGCCATGTATACTTCTCTCATTCAACATTTACAAGCCTTCTGCTCTCTCTCTCTCTCTCTCTCTCTCTCTCACTATCTATCCCTCGCTCTACCTTTCTGCTGTCAACACATTACACACGCTCCACTGCTCCTCCCCTCCGCTCCATCTCCTGTTTGTCTTCGTTCATCACCAGCCCTCCCTCGCTCTCTCTGTTGTTGTATTCTTTGTCACTTGTCTTTTTCACGATTCTTTTGTCTCATTTCATTATCAAACATCCTTCTTTTCAACATGTGACCCGTCCTCTTCTTCTCATCTTATTTCCTCTCCCTCTTCTTTTTCTGAAATATTCCTCTAATCCTACCTTTATGCATATTGTTTGTTTGTCTTTGTGTTCAAACGTCTTCATCTTTTATTTACCTCCTTCTCCTGCTCTTGTCCTTGTCGTTGATTTGTCCTCCAGATTTTTCCGTCTTTTTCTTCTTCTCTGTTTCCAGCCTTCTTCATGACCCCCTTCACCTCGACTTGAACTCTCATGTCTCGATCATTTCCTCTCCTCCTTTTTTTCTTTTCACTCATGCATGCTTCAGTGTCAAACCTGAGCTCGATATAAAGTGGAAACGGACATTTTTATTTCATTAGATTGCATTATCCCACACAGGTGTTCATGTTATTGTGTCCACTCCCGTAAAGCTACGTCTCCTCCCCACACTCATCAAAAACAGCTCACCATGATTAAAATAGAACCATCCTGTGTTTTCTCTTTGGCCGGAGTGTTGTAGAGGCCGGCTGTTGTTTGTGTTTGAGAAACAATATCACACCAAAGAAAAATAAAGTGATGCTTGATTATTACTTATGCTTGTTTAAAGGAGTGGTTGTCAAATACAATGAGTCAATACCAGCAGAATCATCAGTGTTGACAGGATGCAAACGCCGCAGCGCACGCTGTCAGATGTCCAAGTTTGCAGAGACGACGGAGCGTAGCTGGAGGCGGCTTTCTGGACTAGTCGGTTCAAATTTTCACCTTTTTTTTTAATTTATTTTTTTTATATTCTTAGCAGCATCTAGTCTAATCATTACATTCTCCTCAGCCTTGGTTCATAACAATTGTTTGGAAATTTTCTAAATTTATTTCTTCTACCTTTTTCATTTAAATATTTAGAGGGCAATCATCTTGTAGGTTTAGAGGAAATTGAAAATGTGTTTACTTATTTATTTATTTTTTATTTCAAGATTTAAATCAGCCTTCTCCAGCTCAAGGCCTCGGCATGTTTCCACTCGTGGTGTTCGTGCTGACTGCACTCCCTCCTCAGTATTTATTATTTAGAGACAAAGACATCAATGTGATCATGATGAGTGACTCAAAGTGAGCTGGCTGTATCTAAATACTGAATGTGAAAATAAAAGTATTATCTTAGTGTTACCATTGATGCTGAAAAAAAAAAAAAAATTTTGTTTTAAACTCAAGATCATGAAAAGTCTGATTTTAGTTGCAGGAGGTCCTAAACATTTTTTTTAAATTGTGGGACATCATACAGATATCATTTTGACAGAAATGTTTGAATCTAATCTACACTGTTTGTTTAGTGTAACGTGAAACCACTAAAAAATTATTTTAAAAAAAAGGCAGAAAGAGGAGAAGATGGGAAATGTAAGGTTAAGAAACATTAGTGAACAGGAAATGGTTATCTGAAAAAAGAAAACACATTTGAAACATAAACCAAACACAACCCTTTTAAATCAAAGCTGTTGATTCTCACATCTGAAAAGCAACAACTACATGGTCAAAAAACTGTAATATGTTGTCTTTTTTAATCTTAAATATTTGGTGTATTTATTTAAAAAATGAGCAGCAACCTTCTATCTTTTCAACACATGGCCAAAATAGATCATTTCAGTCAAAGGCATCTTTAAACCATTAGAACAAGTTTCCTGTTTCTGCACCGCAGGAAACTTTTTCAGTTGCTAGAACTGTGTTCAGAAGATACTTTTCAGCTCCTGCTTCAGAGTATTTACCATGGCTGTGTGAATGCAGACAGAAGGAAATCCCCAGATTTTAGTTTAGATGTTTAGATTTTATTTTAATTTATCAGAAGTGTTTTTCCCTTTTATTGTCTGTTTTCTTTCACACATTTTATCTCCTTTTTTGCTGTCTTTTTAAACTCTCCTTCATGAATTTTGAACAAAATTAGCCTTGTTATGACACTTCTCATTCATGTTTGACTGTTTTCTACCCCTAAACACTAAGTTCTTTAACTGCCTTAAAAAACCCACGTCAACTTTGAGGCTTCAGGTCACACTTTGATCACACCGGTTATTTTAGTCAGGGTCATTTCGACAATGGAATCCTCCAGATGCTGTCAAAGGATTAAAAGGACAATTGGAAAATCTGCCCAAATAATCCTAATGAAGGAAAAAACACACAAGGAAAATCACAGCGTCAGTCTTTAGAGCAAATGCCAAAAAAGAGCAACATCTGGCCAGCAGCAGCAGGAATCGTGACTCCCCGTCAGTTTGAAGAAACATAGTGTGACATTGTTATAGAGTCCAAAGATTATGTTAGCCTGATTTCGAGGTAAAAAAAAAAGTATCTGGTACTCTATTAACTGACTATGTTATTTTAAAATCTGTTGAATTTGATTGACAGTTATAATTGCGCTGTTGTCTGAATCTAACCCAAACGGTCGTTGTAAGATTGTGAAGACGATCAAAGAGAACAACTGGTGTTATTGTTGAAAGTCTTGTATTTGACTTTTTGACTGTTTGATATAGCTTCACAATGTCAGACATGTTTGTAAAAAAAAAAAAAAAAAATGTAGTTCCTCAAATAGTGCCACTTGAAGCACTGTGAACATCTGCTCAAAGGTCCAAAAGAAGACATGAACATGTTTGATCTCTATACCACATTTCCTTATTGGTAAAAACTGCACAGAGGCTGAATTGTCTTTGGGCGGATAAGGCAGTATGCAGTATGTGTTTGAGTAGTGTAGTTATTATGTGGTTTCAGACACAGCCGTAGCATCATAGGAGGACTGCTGAAGTCAATCAGCTATAAAGACGTCGTACATACTCTTTAAGTATCATGCATACCAGAGGGCAGAACAATAGGCGGCACAATATAGGACCAATAACGTTAACTGTGAGAAATACCTTCAGCTAGCTAGAAGTAGTGTATTTATATTATTGTGTCAGAGAACTATTAAATATCTGGATTCCTGCTGTCATCCAGCGGCGTCTGAAGGGACATTATAAAGCCCAATAGTGGCGGTCACCATATTGAAAATTCTATCTCAACATGACTGTCTAACAATGTTGAAACAGGTGGAAAAGGAGAAGGGGAGACCGGCCTTAAGTTGGTGGCAAATAGCGACTGTGCGCCGCCGGTTTGTAAAAAATGACACTTTTAATATGGGACATAATGTGTTTTCCATGCTTTTTGCACCAAGCCTCAAGTGGACACTTGAGGAACTGCACTTTTTGTTCTGGACTAATTGGTTTCATTGTTTAACACTGGAGGGTTCCTCTTTAAGCTTCTTGGAACTTCTTTTCAATGAAAGCCATTTGAGAGCATGCAGACCTCATTAGCCACTCCAGTATAGAAGGCCATTTACAGCCAATTAATACATTGTTATGGCATTGCATAATGTTCTTTACATAGATTATTGCCATGATAAATTACTATCAATTATTCAAAAGCAGCACTTTCACCTTTCACCTTTCACACTTTTACCTTTTTGAAGAAGTGAATTGGAAGTACCTGAATATGAAGACTCGTTCTATGTCACGAGACAACTGATTGTAAGCCACAAGTGCTGTTTAGACTTTGAGCAGGGGTGACAGGGTTGATTACTCTTTTGATTAGCCAGACTGTGCTTTCTCCATCATACTGGTAAAGCACAAAATTCAAGGACACAGTTTCCTTTACACACTACAGTCACCTTATCTTAATGTAGAAGCATTGCTTTCTTACTCGGGAACATTGGAACCTTGTATCGTTAGAACAGTTTATGATCCACATTGTTGGGAGATCCACACATTGTTGGGAGCAATCAGATGAATGGTAACTCCCAATCCCCACATACTCTTTGTGCACTGCGGTCTGTCATGCGCCCGGATCCGTTTCTGGAACATGAGCACAGCGGAACATCTGTACATGTATCACAGGAGAACTGCTTTGTATTTCTGAGGATGGTTTGTTGTTCATCGTTTGCTGCCTGTTCTGCTGTGCAAGTAGTCATGCATCTCTGAATAGGTCTCATATTCTGCTTTTTCTGGTTTTATTTGCTCTTTAGTGTGTGTTATAGGGGCCTTGTGCATGTTTAAGCAGGTTGATTTGAGGAAACGTGGCTTCTCCTACGTCCTCCTGTTAGCGGTAGCAGTAGCTGCATGAAACCCTCGGTCCCGAGTCTCCCTCGTTGAAAATTGAAGTGTAATGTCACATTACGCGATGATTTCACTAATCCAAGTCCATTAGCTTGTTGTAGCAGGCACGAGCTCATGCTGCTCTGCTCACATCAACAGCCGGCATTCCCAATATGTTAAATGGGCGTAACATTTCCGAGAACCATGCCAAACCACTGGCCAATCACAACAGAGCAGATCGGCCGCCAATCAGATCAGACTTGTGATCTGCTTGTGTTGACTTTGGATATACGTTTTGGTGCGGTGCTCATGCTTTATGTACTATAGAAACCGGCAGTGATAGAGTTTTCTCTTCATAGATGGCTGTGTTGTGAAACTTTCAAGCTTATTTTTTGGACAAACTCTTCACATCAGAAGGGATTTTCTTTGAAGTCCATTTAGAAAAATAGTCTACCCAACCTTTGCCACTTCAGCCGGTGATGACAGATGAGGTCTCAGGAGGAATGAGGTCACATCCAAGGACACTCCTCGAGCAATTTTAAGGTGAAATGTGGCAACCACAAGAAACTCAAACACATTGTGTCGCGCTCACCTTTTCCTCCCTTGAGCTCTTTCCTCTTCCTATGAAAAAAATAAAACAGCAAAACAGATAAAAGTATTCAGACAAAGCTGACTGTACCTTTACAGACTTTTACAGAGCATCCATATGAGGGGGAGTTGAACTTGTTTGTTTTCCATTTTTATCTCAGTAAAGCTGCACTATCCAAAATGTTATTTCTTCTTAAAAGCTTTGAAGACGTAAAGAAATGCAGATGTTTTATTTGTGATCGCATCATAGAAAATCACCACAATGAAGCAAATCCATGGGGGCTGTCCAGTACAACGAAGTACACACGTGTCCTGCAACACATGTTGCAGGATTTTCCAGTTTTGCATAAGTAGGATTGTTAAAATATTAATCCAGGGCATAATTCCCATGATGCTTTTGTGACGCAGTAGCACAGACACGGGATATAAATAAAGACAAAAGCTAGCCCAAGCCTGAAGAGTGAACAGAAGGAAGGAGAAGAACATTGGAAAGAAACTGTTTCATAATCATCAGAATGAGAGGCTGGGTTCGCTCACCTGCACACTGCTCTGCTGGGCCAAAGGCCTTGTTTGTCTCAGATGAAGTTGCAGTTAGCGACGAGCTAACTGTTATTAGCTACTGTCTATTAGCTAACTGTTATACTTTTATTTGTAAGCGCTTTTACACAAAGACACTTTACATATGAAAATCATAAAAAAATACAGTAGAAAAGAAAAAAGTTACATATTAAAAGCTAATTTAAAAAGGTGAGTTTTGGGCATGGTTTTAAATGTTGGGAGGCGTGTGCAGGAACAGATGGGTTTGGGGACTGAGTTCCAAAGGGAGGGGGCAGCGAGCAGCTTCACCACAAAAGGCTAAAAACTGGTTGAACTAAGTGAATGTTTTTTTTTTTACTACCTTTTTAATTTACAACTTTACTTCAACTCCAAATAAAGTTATCAACAGAGCATCTTTATTTTTGTGTCAGGTTTAACTGGCAGAGTTACCAAAGCATTGTGTAACGGCATTGAGCACAGAGGTGTTTACCTGCAGTTTAATCATGTGTTCGTACCTTGAGACGAGCTGACTTTTCTGAATTTAGATTAGATTTAGAATTAAAAACGGAAACAAGTCGACTATGAACATCTTCAACAAAAACACAGAAATGTGTGAAACGTCTGTCAGTTTGCTTCAGTCTCTGTTTCATGTTGTTAGTGTAGGACGGACTAGAACACTGTGAAATGCATCATCCTAAGAATGAGGGAATAAAGTAACTAAATGTGAAAAATGCATGCACTCATCATTACTATTTCACTTGGTACATCAATTGTTGCACATGCTCCTGTATTGACCCATGCTGCATTAACATCCCTCTGCTTCTACCTGCCAATACATTTCCATACCATGAAAGAATGAATCAATCGAGAGAAAACAGAGAAAAGAGCTTTCCATATTAAGCGCTCAATAGTGCATTCTTAATATCCTATATTCCATATTAATATCAGTCTGAAAATATGGTCAATAGTGGACAAAGAGCCAGAGGATTTTTTTTTTCTGTCAGCAAGACATTTTTTCAGAAGTCATTCTCCTTAAAGATAGATTCAGTATTCAGAGTGTGCTTCTGAGCATGTGCAGAGCATCAGCGTTCCTTTGAAACTGGTTTTAATATTAAGCCCTCCCTGTCGAGCCCGGCTTCTTTCTCTGCTTTGTTTGAACAATGTGGTGTAGAAAATCCAGTGCGGCCCCACTCTCAGATAGAAGGCAAAGGAGAGAGAGAGAGAGAGAGAGAGAGAGAGAGAGAGAGAGAGAGAGAGAGGGCAAGACTTCTTTGGAGGAGAACAAGGGAGAGAGAGAGAGAGAGAGAGCGTTATTAGGAGTGTGTTTGTCTAAAGATATGTCGACACACACTGTGCTGAGCTGAGTAAAGGCCACACAGTGTGAGACAGCCAATAACTGGAGACAGACCAAATATTTAGCGCTGAATATCATCTGGAATCTCTGAAATGTTAAACAACGTTTAACTGAGCTGCCGCTGATCATTCAAAAGAAGTCACACGACTATCTGAATAAAGAAGACACAAAGTGGCAACATTTCTAAACCAGAAGTATTAGCTGTATTTTGGGCCCTTTAGAAATGAAAGAAATGAATTTGATAGCAGCATAAGTAGTGGATGGTTAACTTATTATTGATGTTCATATCGTTATTGAGAGTCCTCAACAATTCAAGTCTTTAATCAAGACTCTTGCCAAAACTGATATTTAGTTTTTCATGACGATACATTTGAACACATCATCCTGACCTTCACCTTTGCCTTATAGTCTGAGCTGACCTTGAACACATAATCGTTTCACCTCATTTAGTTAGCGTACAATTAGAGTACAGAAATTCTATACAAATAAAGATTAACCGATTGATTAATCGTTTGATATCACTTTGATCCTGCTGATTTTTAACGTAGTTAGTTTACTTTGGGTTACTGATTTAAATTTCAGAGACTTGATACGTTTGGCTGATCTTCAGGGCTGCTTTGATTGGAGGCGAACGATGACTGTCTCGCAGCAACAACAGCATTTTTTAAGTCAACCAAAAAAGTCCAATGTGTTGCTTTTTGGTTTCATTTTTATTCAAAAACGTCTGAAGAAAATTGGAGTGCATTATCACCAGTGATCTGATTCAAAAGACGTGACGGTGCTCGAGAAGTAACGTTATGGTAAACCAATCCATGAAACTCCACAGCAGCGTCATTGTTTAAATTGATTGGCTCACTGATGGATGGATGGATGGATGGATGGATGGATGGATGGATGGATGGATGGATGGATGGATGGATGGATGGATGGATGGATGGATGGATGGATGGATAGATGGATGGATAGATGGATAGATAGATAGATAGATAGATAGATAGATAGATAGATAGATAGATAGATAGATAGATAGATAGATAGATAGATAGATAGATAGATAGATAGATAGATACTTTATTAATCCCGAGGGAAATTCAAGGTTCTCATAAGGTTCTCTAAGGTTGCATAAAGATATGCAATGTTTTTCTTTTTGCATGAACACCTTTTATAACTTGGCTTTCCAAATAATGTGCATAAATGTTACATTTGTTTTCACTTTCAAATCTCTAGGTTGAGAAAAAGGTAACCAATGCTGTCATCAGTAAATAAAGGCTTCAGCTCTTTCATAAGGTCAAAGCAAAAATTCCTATTTTGTAGACTTGCATTGTTTAAAATCTATTTAAAGTGCTGATCAAGCCACTATATTTCCATATGTGTCTGTAGTTCTGCTGCTTCAGAGCTGACTCAGCAAATGATGATCTCAATGGAGCCAAATTTAAACACACACACGCACACACACACACACACACACACACACACACACACACACCGGGTCACATTAAAACGAACACAATGTGTGTACAGTTACAGTTGTTGACAGTGTGTCTGATATGTGGATGAAAAAGAAGAATAAAGTCTAAAAGTAATCCATACATACGAGCAATAAGAAGGAGCGCAGTTAGTCGAAGAAACACAGAACAGGACTGAGCGGATGATAGATGAATTTGAGATTCTGTATGTGTCAACTCAGCGAGTTGCATGCACAGCACAGCTGGGCTTCAGTAATAGTTCATATTTTCCTCTTTCAGAAATCTATAATCCATACCTCTCGCTCCCCCCTCCGCTCGACGATCCTTTTTCTATCTCTGTCTTTCTCGCTCTGTCTCCATCATTTCAAGGCAATGAATCTCATACTTGTGCTCACATAATAATGCAGTTTTGTTGACTCCCCGCTTCCATTTGAGAACTCTGAGCGAGTCTGTATTCCTGAAAATGTAATAGACTTAAACTGCGGAACAAAATGTCAGAGGAGGTCTCACCATCACGAGCCTAATGGGATAGAACCGGCCATATTAAAATGACACAGCAGATTTACATTTCTAATGACACTCAGAGGCCGACATGTGTCTTGTTGTGAAAAGATCGTAACTCTTTGATAGACACCTGCCCCCTGCCCACACAGTCTCCCATCACTCAAGTCTCAACTGGCATCAGTGGGCGTCAACCACCATCACTTAATGAGTTACTGGATCAGTCAACAGATGACTGACAGCTTTATTAACTCAATGCTCTATAATTGCTCCTTAGCCTGAAATCGAGTCAGTGATAAATGGAAAAAGAATCATGCTGCGGGTTGACATCTCGACCAATACATCACTGTCACTGTGTGCTCTATGTGCTGGGTGAATACATCGAGGTTAGAACTCTTAAGACTCTGCATAAAGAATAAATATGTCTTTGGCTATAATTATTATTAAACACACTAAACATTGAGATCCTGGTCCCTGTAGATCCTGGTCCCTGTAGAACAGCAACGAACCCTCCTCAAATATTCCCCTCGATCATTTGTTCATTTAGGAATTTTATCACACAATAACCAAGCAGCAACATATAGTGATGAAAAATGAAGCCTGTGTGGATGTTTAAAAAATAAATAGATATGTCCTGGTACAAAAAAGGATTTTGGTCTGAATAGCTTGTGCCAACGTTTGATTTAATCTGATTTTATTTTATAAAGGTAAATAATATAAATAATAAAATAAGTAATAGTAAGGTAAGTAATAATAATTAATAGTAAGGTAAATAATATAAGTAATTCATAATTAGTGGTGTGACTGACCTAACTGCAAGTGTTCAATTGTAGCTGTTTGGGTTAGGCAGGTGAAGGCTGAAGGCGGGTCCTCCTCTTTGACTGTTACACTGACCAAAAGTTTGGTTGAGAAAGCATGCCCAATATGGAGGCCGCCATCGTTGGGCAACAAAAGTGTCTTTAAAAAAAACAATGGACACTTCACTGAGACTATGAATACTTGAACGCCTTCCTGAGAAACAGTGAAGTCCAACTCCCTCTGGGTTTCTTCAGCTCTGTGTTCATCCATCTTGTTTGTTTCACTCTTAGGTTCAAACATGTTTCATTCACCTGTCCAACCCCTCCCACCATGTGGAGGACGAGAGATGGACACGCCCACTCAGGGACGATGTTGGTAAAGGCACAATGGCAGATTTTTTTTTTCTTGTCAAAAGATATTTTAAAGAAGAGCGTCTCCGGCACGTGTTTTTATTTGCTTGTTAAAGAACAGAGTGGAGCCATTTTCTATGACTCAAACTTTTCTGGACTTAGTCAGAATAAACAAAGAAAGCTGTCGGGGCAGAAACATTCAGCCTTTGTCCTCCGTATCCAGAAGAAGAATATTTAAAATGCCCTGAATGTCCTGTTGTTTTTCACATGACTTAAAACCAGGCGTCATTTAATCAAAGAAGATTGAGAAGGGCTACAGGTTACAGCAGAAACACACCTCTTCTCTTCATTTCATTTCTTCATGTTTGAGTGCAAATTCCCCACAGACGCCTGCAGACAGGTTACCATGGCAACCAAACAATCTTGTCAAACATGCAGCTTACTCAGATTGCTGTCTTGACAGTTCATGATCAGCAGATGCTCTTGGGAAAAAAAAATAAAAATAAATTTACAAATTCCTACAAGCTTCCCTTCCCCACCGAGATGACAGAGTTGAATGGATTCAGCATCACAGACAGTTACAAGATAAAATCCAATTCAATCAAAGAAGCGAAACAAATGTCAGACGTCAGATATTCAAGGAACAGACTTAAGACAAAAGATAACACATCAAATGCCACAAAGTGTCTGAACAGATGGACTTTTAGCAGCTTTTCTGAAAGAGTCGACAGAAACCTCAGACCTCCGGCTTATTGGCAGACGTTTCAAAGCATCTGGGCCGCCGACTGGAAGGCAGCGTCTCCACATGTCTTTACCATGTGTCCAGTTTTGTACAGAACTAAAGTTCATGACTAATGAATGACGTGAGGATAAAGACGGCCATTACAGACTGACAGACCATTTTAACACACTGATTGACATTTTAACACAAATCCTGCAAATAATAAGAAGCCGGTAAAAAGAGCTTAAAATAGAAGAAGGATCCTGTTAAAATCCTGACCGCAGCTTTAAGTGTTTGGAAGAGACAAAATGTATGAATGTTTTTAAGCATGCATGGAGAAAAAAAAAAGAGCGTAGTTGACAGTCAGTTGATGTCACTGCCGCTGTCACACTTGAACTGTTGATTTCACTTCACATTCCCTCTCAGCTGTCTTGGCACATTTAAGTGTTTTCACTGGGCTTTAGCAGTGTGTAATTGTCAGCTCTGGATGTGCTGTGGTGTTTTGACCTCTGTGTTTTGTGCCGTGTCCTTCCCTGTCCTTCGCCGGTGTTTGGTTTTAGAAGACACACACAGACAGGAGGAGACGCAGGGGGGCAGAGACGGATGGGGAGGAGGGGTAAAGGTGGCAATTTGGCAATACCAGCAGAGCGCTGAAGTGCAATCAAAAGTGTAGTCCTCTCGGCAGGACTGTGTGTGTGTGTGTTTGTGTGTTTGTGTAGTGACACTCAGAGAGACTCCATTAGTGAGTGCCACTGTCAGGTCACCAAACAAGGTGCCTGTCACCCACAGAAAAGAAAAGACTAGAATAAACAAATAACAGAGTGAGTATGACTATGTTTTTGACTAAATGTTCGCCCAGTGTGCTTTAAAAGCAACAATCAGTTTCAAGTGTCAAAATCCAAAATGTCCTGTGATGCTTGGCTGCAAATCTGAGGGCGTTTTCACACCTAAAGTTCGTTTGCTCTGTTCTGAATCATTGACCAATTTTGACATTGTTGCTTAATAACCTCCAGTTTGGTCCGTGTTCAAACGGGGACTTTACAAGTGAACAAACGTGTGAGGACACTACTTTGTAATTTGTCCCATTTTTTGCAGGAACAATCTCAAAGTAAACAAAGACTAGTCGACTCATGCCCGGCAATGGCTGCTCCGGACGACTACATCATAAATGATAAATGTTGGCTCTGGTTTGCTTTTTATTTTTCATGAATAACATCACGAGATGATACAGTTTTAAAGAACGGCACAACTGCAGCTCCGCAACAATTTGTCGATGTTCTGGAGTCGCTGAAAGGCCGTTGATCCTCCTGAGCCATGACCATGCTCATCCTGCCGCCTTGATACAGACGGCACCAGGGTTCGATTCAAAGCGCACAAACACACTCGAGTTTGTTTAAACCGAACCCATCAGGTAAGTTGTGAAAACGCCCTGAACTTCCTTAAAACCAGATCAGGACGCAAACCAGTTACAGTCTAACTATCCCGTTCTATAACCTCCATACATCCATGTGTGTGTGTGTGTGTGTGTGTGTGTGTGTGTGTGTGTGTGTGTGCAGGCTAAGCAGCAGGTCTGCCCTGACATTCTCCTCCTGCACTCGTCATGAATAAACATCTGTTCTGAATGCAGACTTAACAGCTTGTAATATGTAAGACACCCGATCACAAGTTGGATGTATATCAGTGCATTGTGTGTGTGTGTGTGTGTGTGTGTGTGTGTGTCTTCTACTGTAGCTCCATATCAGAGTCGTGCCTGTGCATACAAAGGAAGCTGTTGATGGAGCCGGCGGCACCGTCGCTCTCCCTCTCCAACACTCCTTAAACGTCTCACGCTCTCTTCTGCTTTATTGTTTTCTCGGTCTGTTTTCTGTTCATCCCTCCATTTTCCTGCCTCTCTTTCTCCTTCCTTGCCTTCCTCAAAGCCCGCAGCTATACTCTTCTGTTTGCTCAGCAAAGGGAAGATGGCAGAAGTCCTCTCTGACTCTTTATTTTTTCTCCCTCCTGCTGTAATCTTTCCCTCTCTCACCTGTTAGCTGAGCAAAGACGAGGATTTCCTCGAAGCCCACTGACTCTTCTCCTCCTTCTTTGTGTCACACTTCTCATGTGGGTCGTTTTACCAAATACCCATGCACCTTTTTAAACAGCTTCTCATTTAAATAAAGTTATACACAAATCTGAAAACTTCTCCAGAGAATTATTAATTTTCAAGATAAACTTAAACATCACTACGTGTCACTTTGAGATGTCCAGCTTCATCTGCTGCAGCTGCTTTGTGAGTTAGATTGTGTTTATTAAAGATGGTTTAAGAATGGGGAAGAAACTGTTTCAAAATCAGTAAGCTATGTGTTGCTGCCTTCCACTTCCTCTAATGTCATCTCTTTCACCGGCTTACAGTGAGACTGAAGGCAGGACTGATTATTTAATGATGTTTGGGTGAAATTAAAAAGAATCCTGCAGATTAAGAATTGTTGACCTTGAAATATTGGTATTGTTTATGTCGTACAAAAAACGCTCTCGATTTGAATGATGGATGATATTAATATTGATATTGATTGTTTATATACATGCTCTCTTCCCTGCACCAGTGTCATCTATGCAAGGCCTGCCAGACTTAACAACAGCTTCCCCCCCCAAGCTATCAGGACTCTGAACGCCCTCCCTGCTGCTGACCCGCCCCCCCTTTATCTGACACACACACACACAGATGGTGAACAATGAATGCACCTGCACTTTCTCTCAGCCACTGCATGAACACAAATTGCACTAAATACTGCACTACTAAACTTTCAGTACATTCCATATACTCAGTAGTGCAGCTAATGCAAGAGTGCAAAAGACTGCAGCTCCTCAGGTGCCCACTTCAGGCTGTCTGCAAAACCTACAGCAGTCATAGTCTCCATTAGGTTCCATAAAGAGATACAAACATTTACAGCCGAGTCCCACAAACTAGTTTAGGGTCTAAAGGTTATTTCTTTTCTGGTCCAAAGGTCAGAGATGGATTTTTGGCCAAATGAGCTGTTTACCATGAGGCTTTAAGGCCCGCCTCTTTGCCTGTTTCTTTACTGATAGAAAGTTCAGTCATTACCTTTATAAATATGACGACCACCGTCATAGAGCTTCAAAACGCCTCTTTATAAACTAATGTCTGACACTGATAAAACTAGGTCTACGATGATTTATGCGTGGTAGTGGTGAAGTCACCTGACCGACCTGGTAGATCAACAAGGGGACATGAAATCAATTTAAAATGCTCAAGTTTACACCCTTACTGTTGGACAGTGCCATCGCAGATAAACTAAGCTGTGCATCGTCTTAATATTGTCTTCTTTCAAACTGTGTGTGTGCATGTGTGTGTGTGTGTGTGTGTGTGTGTGTGTGTGTACATGATATAGTTCTAATGTGGCAGATGTAGTCGAGGTCAGGAATCAGGACTCACAGGGAGTGTGTGTTTGTAGGTGTGTGTGTGTGTGTGTGTGTGTGTGTGTGTGTGTACGTGATTGAGAGGTGAACGGACACTCAGCAAGATACAACTATGCTTCACTGCGTGCATGTGTGAAGAGTCACTAACCTCTCAATGGGGCTGCAGCAGAGGGCGTGTGTGTCTTTGTAAATGTGTGTGTGTGTGTGTGTGTGTGTGTCTTTGTAAATGTGTGTGTGTGTCTTTGTAAGTTGTGTATGCCTGTTGTATCCCCCTTAAAAGGAAACATGTTAGAGAGAAGACAATGGGAGCTTAATTTAGGTCCCATTGTCATTCCTGCAGACATGTCAACCTAAAAACAGCTATTCCACCTCTCTTTGTATCACTCTTCAGGTGTTTGACTTTATTTGATTTTTTCTACACAAAGCTTCGCTCCTAACAGAGAGGGGAAACAACACTTTTCAGAAATCCACATGCCTAATGTTGTCAATAAATGCCCATTTTGTCTGTTGAATTGAAATTAAAATGTACAATTAACACTTTTTGGAATCATAGGTGATGCAAATGAAAACTAGGTGAGCCCAAGGCAAAAGAAAAAAAAAAGATTAAAAAACTTAAACTTAATAAAAGGTTCATTCCAAGAGAGCTGCAGCATTTCACATCCAGCAAATGTAGTGAATAAAAAGTAGCTATTGTGAAGTTTAAAAGATTATAAAAACGTAAAAATATAAATAGATACAAAAATCATCTACCGAGGAAAAACAACAGACTCCACTTTACGTCAATGTTATACGTGTCGTCCACTAAAGAGCAAAGAAATACTGGAGAACAGAAAACACAATAATGACATACTGTGACTCCAGTGACGGCATATAGACATCCGTTAATGTGATAGAAAATACCAACGTGAGTACATATATTATGTCTTTTTTTCATTTATTGACCAGACGCTCTCTCTGACTTCCTGCCTGGGTTGATCTGTTCTGATGAGCTTGACGCGTGCTCAGTTTTATTAGAATATTTGAAACGGAGCGGAGCATAGCGGCGCTGCTGGCACGCTCCAGGACAGCGATGCTTATTGATTACAGGAGCAGTGCATGGCGGCGTGAGACCCCTTCACACACACAAAGTGGAAATCGTCAGTTAAGTCAAGGTTGTGCTGAAGAACCAAAAAATCAGGACGCAGGACTTTTTTTTTTCACTTGCACAATCTTCGATTTATAAGAAAAGGCAGCACAGTGTTGAACACGCATGCACAAACGTTTAATATTCTAATTATTTTCTTCAATATGAAATGAAGTTAAAAGTGAAAGGCAGACTTTTTAAATGTCGTACATTTATCTGTATGTTTCAGGATGTTTTGATCCCATCTGTTAAAAGAACTTCAACCTATTCAGACCCATTTCAATTATGCAGAAGTTGTCCGTATTATATAAAAGTCCGCCAACACCACTTCAAAGTGTTCTTGGGAGCTGAACATGAACTTTGAAAATGAAGTTTGTGCTTCACTTCCTCTAATGTCATCTCTGAGCAGAGAGAGCAGAAATAGAATCTGTTATTGACAGATGAAATGATTTGGCTCCAGAGAAAGTAATTGGATTAAGAACCTGTTGGTTCTTATTGGATTAGAGCTACTTGAAAAGATCACTGTCACTCAGTGAAACCACACTTTTGTTTCCTTTCTTACTTGTTTTCCCCCTTGTATCATGTTTAGAGTCACTGAGGAGAAATAAACCTGTGTGTGCTCTTTAAGGGATTGTACCGCAAATTTCGTTGTACTGATACAATGACAATAAAGACTATTCAATTCAATTCAGATAAATGAAGCGTGAGTTCGTAAATATAACAGTGTCAGAGATGCTCAACTACTGTAACACTGACAAACACTAACACAAGAGTCATTAAACTTTACATGACAGTGACTGTCTGCTTCAATCTGTGCCAATCTGATGAAGGTTATTAATAAATTATAATTGTGTTTTTTTGTTAGCGAAAGGGGCGGGACATGTTTTGCCTGCAGACAACGTCAATTTACTGGTGTGTCATGTTGTCAGTCACTGGTGTGTCATGTTGTCAGTCACTGGTGTGTCATGTTGTCAGTCACTGGTGTGTCATGTTGTCAGTCACTGGTGTGTCATGTTGTCAGTCACTGGTGTGGTGTGTTGTCAGTCACTGGTGTGTTGTCAGTCACTGGTACTGAGGTTTTGTGGTCAGGGTAGTGAGGTGATTCAAAAGAAGCGGATTGAATGTGTGTTTAAAACAAGTCGAGCCTACTGTATGTTGAATACATGTGACCATGAATATAGCATTAGATATAGATTGAGACTTAACAGTCAGGAAGTTAAAGAGCGTCACACGGGAAAAACAACTCTCCAACACATCTTGTGTATCTATCTTTTCTTTTCTTTGTTCGGTTCTTTGCCAACTTGTAATTCACGCTGTCTCGTTCCCTCGACCTTCTCTCCATCTCCTGCTCTGATTTCTTTATGGCCATTGAACAACACAGTTCCAAAGTGAACAGAGCAGGGTATACGAGGACGAACCCAGTGTGATTCTTCAAGGCTCTACATGTCAAAGGCATAATGAGACTTGCAAATCAGCGGGGGTAGATGAATGTTAGTGAGTGACACAAAGTAAACACCCACACCAGAGATGTCTGCAGTCCAGAGCACACACAGGAGGCCAGATTCTGTATTTTTGTTGCCGTCTGAAGGTCCTCCTTCTTCACTTAATTGGCTTGTTTCCCTTCTTGCACCAACTCTTCAGCATTACCTGATGGTTGGTTAATTAGCGACACAGACCACATCATTTCATGCTCAAAGAAATGTTTGTGAACTTAGTACCTTATTCCTTTGTGTAGCCTGTCTAAAATAACACAATACTGTTAACATCATCCACATTTTTTTTTGTTTTTTTTCCCATTGTCATTCCTGCAGACATGTCAACCTAAAAACAGCTATTCCACCTCTCTTTGTATCACTCTTCAGGAGTTATTTGATTCTTTCTACACAAAGCTTCGCTCCTAACAGAGAGGGGGAAAAAAACAAAAAAACGCTTTTCAGAAATTCACATGCCTAATTTTGTCAATAAATGCCCATTTTGTCTGTTGAATTGAAATTAAAATGTTCTATTAACACTTTTTGGAATCATAGGTGATGCAAATGAAAACTAGGTGAGCCCAAGGCAAAAGGGAAAAAAAGATAAAAAAAACATGATAATAAAAGGTTCATTCCAAGAGAGCTGCAGCATTTCACATCCAGCAAATGTAGTGAATAAAAAGTAGCTATTGTGAAGTTTTGTTGTTTTTTTTTGTTATCATTGTCTGAAGAAGGGATGCTGCTGACTTGTGTGCAGATTTGATGAATTTGATTGGGACTCAAAGGGTAACTTTTCTATAATGATACATTTGAACATCTGTAAGGTGCACATAATGAAGCTGATTGATTATTAGCAGCCTGCACAAATACAGCGGAAGCACATCTGCTCAGGTTCAAGTGCAATCAAGAATTTCAAAATCCTTTCTTGAAACATGAGAGATTACTATTATTATGTTTTGCAAAATATAAAAGTTCAGATTTGGTGTATTCATGTGTTTCATGTATCAAACTCAGCTCACAAATGAAATATGGAGAGGAGGAGCAAGAAAGAAGTAATATTTATCATTGTTATTATTATTATTATCATTATTATTATTATTATTATTATTATTATGATCAAAAAGGAACAAAATAGAAAATATAGAATTGGAAAAAGAAATCAAATCAACAACATAGACCCCATCCTTTATATCAGAAAGTTTAAGTTTATCTTAAAAATATGCTTTAATATCTGACCTTTCTAATTGTTCAGTTTCTGAGTGGTTTCCAGATCATTGCATGTTAACCAATCATCCATACATTTATTGCTCTGAAGAGCAATAAATAAATACGGAAATGCTTTAATTATATATTTGATATGTTGGAATATATTTTACAGGTAAGAAGGCGGTTCAAAACATTGTTATTAAAATAATGGATTGATGTGTGTACGTATGAATTCACAGACAGGGACAGGAATATTACACCATCGCAGAACGAATATTAATGTTCGAAGACGTGATGAAAGCTGAGCTTCATGCTGATCTTTTAAGAGAAAAAGAAACGTTCTCAAATGCATGTCAAGAATCATTGAATATTGAACCCTGATTGGTGCAGGACCCTCTTTGTTATTAGTTGCTTCAAAATGAAGAAAAAAATATATAATGAGTTTTAATTCCAGTTGTGCTCATGAGTTGATCTGCTCCCATGTGAGAAGAGGCCATCTAACATCTGCCAGCAAACAGCAGGCTGCTGTCAGATCTCCAGGAGACAGTCAATCTAAAGTTTACATGCAGGTCTAATAATGAATGTAGTGGTGATCAAAGAAAACGGGGAAACTGTTTGAAAGTGTCTTTCTTTGTGTCTTTGCTTTTCTTTGACTTAATCGACACAGAACGTGAAATGTCGATCTGTGTTTGGACGGACGCCGTTCTTTTGTTGAGGAGGAATGTGGCCTCGAGCTCAAAACAACATTTCATAATCAGAGAGCAGACTGCACACAATTAGCCAAGCGCATAGCCTTGAAAGCAGGCATTTTGGCAGTTAGTTTGTGTGTTTTTTTGTGTGTACGTTGGATAGAAAGTGTGTGTGTGTGTGTGTGTGTGTGTGTGTGTGTGTGTGTCAGTGTAAGCCCTGGCAAAGGTCTGAGCGTGTCTATTAGCATGCGCTCAGTTAATCCAATAGCCGCCACAATAGCATCGCTTCAGGCTTTGGACTACTTCTCTGATATGGCTGTTTAGTGAACACACATAACCTCTCGCACACACATAACACACACACACACACACACACACACACACGCACACACACACATAGACTAACACAAAACATGCTGACATCAGCCTGCAATGCGGAAATGGTATGACCGTAACTTATTTTCTTTACTTTGTTGAGAAGAAGAAAAAGAAAACGTGTGTGTGTGTGTGTGTGTGTTTGTGTGTGTGTCTGTTTGTGAAGTCATGGATCTTAAGTGGAGCTGATTGGTTACCATGGTAGCCGCCATCACAGTGACAGTATGACTAAACAATTAGAAAAGGGGACACATCTGTCCGGCAGAAGCAGATGTTCGACAAACTTACACTCAACTTTAAAATGATGGATAATGAAGCAATTTGTTGGCGAGAAAAAGTACAGCTTTGAAATCCAAGACAAGAACTTTGAATGTTGAGAAGGAAGGAAGAAACGACTTTCAAATTTGAGTCACTTTGAGTTTGATGAATGACGTTTTATTTTTCAGCATGCTGGTCGATAATGCTCAACGGAAGCTTCATGACACCGAAAAACACAAAACTTTTAAAGATTGTTCGATTCATTATCATCATTTGAGCTATTCCAACATATCTCAAATCAGTCTACAGCCAAATTTCCCCTCATCATTTACCATGATGCTTTTTAGCTATTGATTCTTGCAGGATTTATGTCTCTTTGTTGTGTTTTGCTGAGTTGCTTAGTCTTTGGTTTGTCACATCCATTTCTGTCATAATTTACATGAAAGCCTTTTTTATTTTGTTTTAGCTATTGAACTGTTGAGCTGTCGAGTGTGTCTCTCCCACATGCACAAAATGACTGAAATTAGACTCAAATTTGCAAAGTAAGATATGTGAACACATAAGTTTTTTTTAGCTGCACTGTACCTTTTGTATTTCTGCCATCCTGCTGGTAACAACAACGATGTATGCTCACTCTCGGAAACATGTATGGAAATTGTGACTAACACATGATAGTCCTGCACGTAAAAAAGCAGATTCCTTGATGTTCTTTTATTGATAATTTGAATACATCTAGTGATACAAACAATTTATTTAAATGCCAGACTTTCCTTTTCCTGCAATTTTTGGGATCCCTTGGTTAATGTACTGCAGCGTCTTTTTCTACGACATGTCCTGCCTGAAACTCAGGGTGCACTGAAAACTTCTAGAAGGGTTCAGGAGGCATGTGTGAAAACAGCTAACCTTTCTAGTTAAATGAAGAATGAAGGATAAAAACGGAAAAGAAACTTCGTTTTGAATAGTTTGGAATCATTTTGAGTCCCTTATTTGACAAAAAAACAACGACTCTGTAAGTGTTACCAGGGAAACATTAAGGATGGAGTAAATATTCCTGAATATATATTCCCAGCATTAACTTCTTTTTTTCCCCACTGAAGGGTCGTCAAAGAGAAATCTGCGTTGGCTTAAATTCCCTTTAAACTGATTGTGATCCTTAATTAACCACAATCTGTACAGATGCATTGATCAAAGCTTACTTTAACCACTGATGCAATTTGCTGTAATGCATTTGGCAGGAGAGATACATCGCTTCATCTCGGGATAATTTTGCAAGTACAATAAAAAACAAAAAAAAATATTGAAAGCAGTGGCCAAAGTTTGGGAAAAAAAATCACCATTAGTCCCTATTTACTGGAATCTCAAAAGTCATTCATTAGGGAGAGTATATCTTGCTTATTAAGGATGAATATGTTTATTGGAAATCTGTCTTTGGTCATATAAATTATGTCTTAAAAGCATAGTTCAAGCATCTCAGTGGGATCTGCAGAAGAAGACACCCAATGACAGGTGAACGTGTCTGAAGTGTGTGTCTGAATAACGGCTTTAAAGGCCTGTCTCGTATTCTGAATTTTAGGCCATATTTTAGCAACTCTCCAAGCTTTAAGAACAACTCATGTTCAATAAGGGAGAAAACGAACTTAGAAATAACTTTTCCTTCACCTCTTGACATTTATTATACGTAGACGTTTATCTTGCATCCACACAGCTTGAGAAGCGATGCACGACTTTAATGCCACTGTTTGTATTCCAATGGTTTGTATTTGTTTAGTTAGAGTCAGAATTGGTTCGGTTTTGAAACATCTTTCCAGAGTTGTCCCCAGGTCTGTGACTGGAACTAATTGTGATGCAAAACTAACTTTCACCTTGTGTTGCAGCACGGTTTAATGGAGCATAAATTGCCTAAAAATACTGGACTGCAACCAGGTCGGCATGTGTTGGCATTGCAGGGAAGATGGACTCCAGTCGTGAAAAGGAATGGAGGAGCTGTCTTTGTAGCGTCTGGGATCCTGAGCCAGGCCGTTTGACAGTCGCAGTGTTTAAAACATGGCATGTGGGGTGGGCGTCTAAAATGCCCCCCACAGCGGGGTTCCATTGAAACAATTACTATAAATGTACGGCAGGAGCACTTTCCTCTCCCTACGAGATTTTTTATAACTTCGCCAATGAAGTTTGAATCGAGCCAACTAATTTGTCTGGCAAATTAGCTTTAGCATGTCTCGCAGCGTGATTCAACGCTTACAACAATTGGAGTCCAATTGTTTTTTTGCATTTGTGCGTCTGGCGTCGTGATGGATGGCTCGGCTGAAAATGGGGAAGCACCACTTTAGCTATCAAATTAAATGGTTTTTAATCAGTTGGTGTTTTTAATGGCGGCTTGATGCGGGTTCACTTGTGCTCAACATCGACAATAGAGGCAAACAAATGCGACAGCTTTCTAATTGAAAGTGCTGTGATACCTCAGTTAAATAGTGGTGTTATGATTGTGTTCTTTTGCTTTGTTCGTTCGCTCAGTTTGATAATCATGTTTTTTCGTTTCTAGAGGGACTTTGGAATTGGCTCGTGATTGTCTTAATGGGCATAATTTTGTCGGAGCGTATCGGTGTATGTGTGGTGGAAAATGATTGCGAGCGTAAAAGTGTGAACAAAACAAACGAAAAGGCACAACAAGGGTCGTCTGGTTCGCCACAAGTCGGAAATAAACTGATACAGGAAAACGTCAAAATAAACACCTCGTGTTTTTTATGGTTATGGAGTGGCGATCGTTAAACTACTCTCTATTTTCTTTTATCTATTTAGAAGCGACGACTGAAGTTAACGTCCCACACGAAGCCTGATGATGCCCAGAGAGTTTGTAGTTTGAACTCGTATCCGTCTCATACGTCAAAACACGAGCAGGTTGAACCGTCCGAGGATGAAGACACTTTGTTAAAAACATGAATGCGAATCAAACTCTGCGCAAAAAAAACGCTTCAATGCACTCCTTCAGTCTTAGACTAAAACTTCTCGTTGCTCTTCTCTATCCGACTGATTAGTCCATTCATTGAGCGGAATATGAAGACCTCGGACTTTATCCTGGAGGACTTCTTCGATGTGTAATGAAGTGAAATACGATGATTATTATTATTATTATTATTATCACAGGGTGTGTGTGTGTGTCTGTCTCTCCTCCTCGCGCTGAGCAGAAGAGACAAATTCATTCTTTCTGGGTCAGAGACGAGAGAAATGGATGATTGTGTAAATAATGGATCATGTCCTTGTCTCCCAGCTGTCTGAATGGATTTAGATTAACTCCCTACTGATGGTAATGTGATGAGTGTAAGAACCAGGCAGCTGACAGATTAACACACGCACACACATGGATGCATACTGATTGTGCGAATAGACGGCCACACATTTACACCTCGTACAAATACACAAACATATTCTTTGACATGCTTCAGTCGGGTCGTTTTTTGTCCTTCAGTGAACTGTGTGAAAACGGTTTCAACACTTCATTACTCCTAATACTCCTAAAAGCTTTAAGGATCTTATTATATGGAATAAATGGATATAATGAGCTGATAAGTAGCCACATGCTTCCTTAACAATTTGTGTTGACAATCGGAGAATCTTCTGGATGAAGTTGCAAAAGATATCAATCTAACTCTTTGTGTGCTGCATTTATGATTTTCTTTAAAGTAAATTCACCCTGAAATCAAATCAAATGATCTCTTCATGATGCCCTATTTAAATGACACAAATCAAACATTTTCATATGTTTCATTATTCAATTTTTGATTTAAAAACATATACAAGAATACCATTTACACATTTCTTTCATCAGTATTAAAGGGTTCAAACATTTCCTTTAACATAGTTTTAAAAATGACTGTCTTTCTTTCAGGCTGTTACAAAAAAAAAAAAAAAAAAGATTAAATGAACATAAATGAAATTAATTAAATGTATCAAAAGTATCAAAAAAAAAAGGTAAATAAAGTGTAACTTGTTTTTGGTATCTTTTCATCCATCAGTCATTGCTTGTATTTTGTCGTTTTAAAGCCTTGTTACAAATGCAACATAACTTCAGGGGAAATCAAAGCTGAATTTCTTTATGAAAACAAAATGTGTTTTCCCTTTTAAAGAATGAATCAATATGTGAAAAGAAGTTTTTATCATTTAAGTTTTTAATTATTTCAGGTGAAACAGATGTATTCAGTTTTATATATATCTAAAAAGGATTGACTTGACGAGTATATAGAACAGTTGAATAGTTTTATTTGATCAACTCATCTTACTCTGCTCACTGTTTGTAATTTTAATTTAGCTACTCTAACCTCTTCACTTTAAATCAAAATTCATATTCCTTGTGTGTGTGTGTGTGTGTGTGTGTGTGTGTGTGTGTGTGTGTGTGTGTGTGTGTGTGTGTGTGTGTGTGTGTGTGTGTACATAAAGATGTACCACATTGTAGCTCTTTAGCTGTAATGTTAAGATAATCACCCTGAAGGCTGAAGGGCTCTTTGATTGAAATAAAAGCTGTGAACTTATGATCACATGATATACAGTAAAACTTCTTATAATAGTCCAGCTCTTTATTTCCTTCAGTCCATTAAATGACTGGATTTTATTTGGGACAGGCATCAATACAAGACAGGCCTTCAATTATTTTTAAACAAAAGAGAAAAAAAAGGAAAATAATTTAAAGCTGTATACCCCAGAAAGAATATTTCACTCTGTACCTTACTGAGGATATGAACAAACACATTTTACTAGAAATCACTTTGCAGGGCAGCTCATCTATCCAATCTGCACATTATTAAAAACACTCTGTGCACACAGGCCTCTGACTGATATCTGCCGTCATTCGTCAACATGTGCAGCTACACCAGACATTTAAAACACAGCCTCTAATTTAGGAGGGGCTTTTATTACACGTTTTTATGGGATGATTGTTTCAGCTGTTTAAAACACAATTTAGATTTTCATACTAAAGACATTGATCACACAGACCCGAGATCTGAACCATCCAGAGCTGGAGGAAATGTTTGACTGTTGGTGCTTTGAGTACAAAAATGTATGCTTCACCTTTTTCACGACAAAAACAAGAGGAACTATATTGCTCATAAATCGACTGCTTTTATAAGAAGTCCTCTACAAATTATGTCAGAATTAGAGGCCTCAATGAGTAACACATAATAAAAAGTACACACATACAGTACACCTCGTCACTGTGTTCACGTACTGCAGCTTGTTTTCAATTTTGACCTTTACTCTCAACAATTCTTTGAGATTTTGTACATTAAATATTTTTCCAAAGAGTTTAAAAGACAGCTGAAAGACGAGAAGCACTTTTATGAAACGCAGCATCTGACGCACGCGTTAGTTCTTTTGCAGAAAAAAGAACATTATTTAAAACCTCAAAGTCAGTTTTGAAAGACTTGATTTTGTCACGAGTTGAAGGGCAGGAAACAGGGAGGAGGTGGACCCAAGTGCAGGATAATAATTTATTAACAAAAAGGCAAAAAGGCAAAAAGGCAAAAAGGCAAAAACCACAACTTACTTAAATAACAAGAAATCCAAAAATCCAAGACGGAGAAAACACAGGGAGCAGGGAGAAGCAAAACATTCCAAGAACACGACAAACCAAGAGACCATGACAAAAACAATGAACCGACAAGAAACTGAGGCAGACACAGAGACTAAATAGACATGGGGTAATCAGACACAGGTGAGACTAACGAGACAGGTGAGGAACATCAGGGTAATCAGGAAGGCGGGAAACACAAGGAACAAAGAACACAAGACCAGAACACTGAGGACAAGTACAAAGTAAAACCCAACACTGACACCACCAAAACCAGAGCTACAAAATAAAACAGGAAACACTAAAGACTACACTTAAAACACAAGACAGGAAATAAACTAACAGGCAACATAGAAGAACACAAGAATACAGGAAAACACACTAGGAACATAGATACACAGAACACAAGGGAAATAATGAAAACTAAAACAAGATCAAATACAGAACAAAAACCAAACCATGACAGATTTACCAGGAAGGATCAACATCTTACATCTTTTTAAAACCATAAATGAGAATTCAATTTTTTTCTTCAGCCTTTTATTTATGGACTTTTCATATCTGTTCCAGTCATGTTTTGATTTGAGATTTTTACTCATATGAGTTCATACAATTTTCCTCTGAGGATGAATAAAAAGTATTTCTAAATGTTCATCCTCCTAAAAATCTGATTCACCTGCTCACAAACACACAGAGCAGGTTTTAAAGTTTTTTATCTGCATTTTATTGTAAATTATAAATCCTAAAACAACCTGAAAGGCCACCTCTTTTAGTTCTTCTTAAAACTGCATTTTTTTCTCTGTTATTTAAAAAAAAAAAAAAAAACTTTTTAAAGGTTATCAGTGAGTTAAGGTTTTCTCTCTTCTCTTTTATTTTGATGTTTGGGTCTGTTACTCAGTTTTCCACCTTAAAAGCTCTTCACTTTTTACTCCCTGAACAGAACCGCATAAGACTAATATAATACTAAAGTCTGGTGAACATGGTGCAGAATTTCAGAGTTAAATAGAGGAATCAAGTTGCCTCAGAACTGTAAACTATTAGTAAAGGTTTCTTCCTGGATGTTTAGAAAGCAGCTCAGATTTAATCAAACGAAGGAACTTGGCAGAAGTTTTCCCCAAAAAGAGAAACTTCACCTTTAAATTTAAAACAACATAAAGCTTGTCTTTCTCTGGGTGTATTTAATCTACAGTATTTGCAAGGAATTAGTGTTGAGTGAAACAGTTTAATAGAGGTTTAAGTCCTGTTATAAAGGTGCATGTTGGACGGAGGCTCTGTGGTGTTTAAACCAACAGAAGACAAATTCATCAGAGGGGTTTTTTCTCCGCTCCACAGCTCCATGTTGACTCTTCTTCGTATGTGTCCTTGTTGTGTGTGTGTGTGTGTGTGTGTGTGTGTGTGTGTGTGTGTGTGTGTGTTTCGGCCTGCCGGAGGTTGTGTGTCTGCAGAGAGAGCCGGTTCACGGCCACACATGCCTCACTGCTAAATCAATACGTCGTCATGCTTGAGGGTGAAGCTCGCGGAGACAACTGAGGGGTGAAGCTCTGCACCCCGTTCGATGGGTTCAGAGCACCCGGTGTTTATGGGAGGGAGACTCTTTGAGAAGCTGAATAGACGAAGGTTTGGAGTTCAAAGTTAGGCGGTCAAATCGATAATCCATCATAACTCTGACTCACAGAAGACCTCCAACGAGAAGCCGCCTCCATCCAAACTCACATGTAGAGAGCAGCTCCAGTGTGTTTCCTTCGCTTCTTTTAAACGGATAAAAGGAGGAAGTGTGCGTGAGGCCTTCACAGGAGACAGGAAAATATGTGACAAACAGGAATTCTGTGTTTTGTGATGGAGGTGGAGATTTTTTTTTATTCCACTATTTCATGTAGGACTGCATACACAATGCGAGTCTTTGTAAATACAAAGTGTTTCATTTTCAGGAGGAAATCTTCAAATTACAAAGTTGGACATATTTATTTTTGCAATCATCTTATAGTTTCACTTTTGGTGGAATGTTTTTCCACCTGTGTCTGTAAAACGAAAAGTAAAAGATAAAGTGCATTCAACAGTGCAACATTTCTCCCTGAGATAAAAATGACAAAAAGATAACTGGAAATTAAACTCAGATGATGATGATGATGATGGTATAAACTTACTGCTCTGAGTACATTAAACAGAGTTTCTCAATGTGTTACAAGTACATATGTATTATGTATAAATATGTCGACCACATTTCGGCCTTTTGGTGAATGTTACTGTGGACTGAGAGAAGGAGGCTGGGCTGCTCAGTCGATAGACTCTGTATCTTTTGTTTTAACTTATGGCTCACATTAGCCTGTGCTCAACATACATTTAATGTACAATGTGTTTTTTATTGATCAATTCCTACAAAGTCCATGTGACCTGATGTCAGGTCCTCAATGTCTGTAAAAAGCCTACATTAAACCAACATACATCATTACTTTTTTTAACAAATGTAGGATTGAACTCCTGACCCAAACAACCTTCAGCTGACCAGCACGACGAAGCTCGTTGGGATACAAACTGGTGGTTCAGAAGAGTGTATTCCCACAATTTACGTTTTCATAAATTTGTGTTAGATTTCACCCCCCTTTCTCCCAATTTGGCAGCACAAAAACACCCAACCCTAACCCATGATTAGGATGGTGACGATTTCTGCTGTCGATGATCAAAATAAAATTAATTATTCATTTACTATAAAGTGCTTCCAAAAATCTTGAGGGAGGAAAGGGCTTAAATGGAAGGGAAATGTAGAAACACAAGACTTTAGTTTGAAAAAAGTCCTAGAAATGTGGGAACATTGGGTTTAATTTTGAGACAAATCTTGGAAATGTGGGAACAAAGGGCTGACCGGAAGGTCTAAACTAAATGAAATCTGAACTGCACTATGTAGGTTTGCTGAGCTGGTCTGGAGACCCCAAGGACCCTGATGAAGAATTATTATTTTCATACACAAATGAAAACATTAAGACAGAAGTTTGATGATGTCATTGGGTTGAATATAATGATCGACAAAGTCATTTAAAAAAAGGAAAAATGACAGAATCAAACTCTTCAAAGCCAAGGCTGACTTAGAAACAATCTCATTAAATGATAACCTTTAGGCAGAAAATGTAACCTCGGCAATGGATTCATAGTAGGAAACGTATAGATTATCAGATTATCTGCAAACCATATAGCCCAGCTCTGTGAACATGTGCTTATCTCGATACCTTAAATCCTACCCTTCTTCCTCACCTCGATCGTCGTCCTTCCATCTGTCCTGTAATCTATGCCTGTGAAGACGATCTATGTAGCTACTTCATTTATCATGCAATGATCAATCGTGTGTTTTATCTTCTTTTTCTACTTTGTTACCTTCAACACCTCTCTCTGTTACTGTCCTCAATCAGACTCTAACACAATCAGGTCACACACTGCTGTGTTCTCCAAAGATGTTTAAAACATGTCCAGTCTGTTTGCATCTTGTTCGGTTCATCTCCTAAATCTCCACTTTCTTCACTCTAATCACTCTGTACTTCACTTTCAGTACAGCCTGCATGGGGAGACCACAGATCCCTCAGAAAGCCTGATTCCCTAAAGGAATGCATTGCTTCAGTCTGCTCAACCTGTACACACAATCAAAGAAAGACAATTTAACAAAGCCCACTCAAAGGGTTAAATGCACCCCTCACTGCGCTGCAAACAGCTTCTCTGTGTGCCAGTACGGTTTACATGTATTTAAAATGACTCATGCGTTCATCTAGATGAATCTGTCCCATTCTAAACAGATGAACCTTGTTGTAAAACGAGGCCTGATTCACAAACACCTGAACAGCCTGCACAATTACAGTTAACATGTTTGCCATCTGCATCGAGTTGGTGGTAATTGCCCCAAAGTAAATTTTTGAGATGCCACGCCAACTTTTCTGTTTTCTGTTTTTTTGTGTTGATCAACCAATCTGCCAAGTTGCAACCTGCATATTAGCCTACAACTATATATTCAGATGTTTATGTTTGTGAATGTGCACTGTCCCAATTTAAATAAGCTCCTCTATATCAAAGTCAAGGTCATCTTTATTGTCAATTTTTCAAATGTGCTGGATATGTAGTGGAATTTTTTTTTCTCTCTGAGCCAAAAAGCTAAACTAAGAGTAGAAATATTTTAAAAGTATATACAAACATTTAAAGGATGAAAGATACTGTGCAAAGATGTGCATTTAAAAAAAAAACAACAGCAGCAACAACAAATGTACATGGACTTGTATTAACCGCAAGTAAATAAATATAAGGCACTAACATAGCGAATAAAAATAATAAATGTTTGTTTTTGTATTTTAAGAGTCCTTTAGTTTTTAAAGTGACTGATGCATCTGTGTTTCTGGTGAGGAACAGTCTTTATAAAGTGGCATTCATGTCTGGTGCTTATTGGTTTCCAGTTCGGGTTGGCGCAGAGAGAGAAGACAGAGATATAATCTATACATACAGAATAGAGCTATGACAGCGCTCTATCTTCCTCCATGCATATGTTTTGTATATTTTTTACTTTTTTCCAACGGAAGAGTGTTCTACTATTTATTTTGTCTTATTCTTTATATTGTTACTTTTTTTGTTACCTGCTACATTTTATTGTTGTCTTATATGCTGCTGGGAACCTAAATTTCCCTGAGGGAGTCATCCCAAAAGGATCAATAAAGTTCAGTCTAAGTCTATGCTAAGAATAAAAGTGCACAAGTGGCTTTTCTCCACTTTCAGACGTAACAGAAGAGCAAGGTGGCATGGAAAGGAAAACTTGTAGGCTTTTTGTGCCTGTGCATTGTGAATCAGACCTTGAGAACAGAGCAGATAGTGGGAGCCAATAATGTGCAATTTTGGAGCAATTAGCATCCATAGTCCATTCCTTGTGAATCAGGCCAAGAGTGTGCAGCGATTCGAATGCACCGTCCTTCTCTGCAGCTCACTCTTTAGGTGTTCTTTAATCTATTTAGAGCAGCCTGCTTCTGACGACTCCACAATTTACGCACATGACATCCACCACTCTATAAACATCATACATTGTGCATGAATGCCAAGTTTCTGTCTTCATCGAGCATTAATATTAGTAATCCTGCTTTGTAATAAAGCCTCAGTCATGGCTCTGTGCTTGATGTGCTGTAAAAGGAGGAACACTCTTCCATTCAAGATCTAATTGCTTTGACAAATCACAGCCCAACGTGTAGGCCGGGGCTTCCCTCACTGTGTGCAGGTAAACATGGCTAATGGAAATGCCACAGCGGGACTTCAAAAACCTTATCTATTAGAGAAAATATTCACAAACCCCTTACACATTACACTGGCTTATAAATCAAAGGTAAATGGGGCAGTTGTGGGGTAAACTGCCAGTAAAATAACAGTTGTTACAGATTGATAGACTCTGCGCTGACTGCCAGATCTTGAACAAAGAGCCATAAAGCAAAGAGAGAGAAGATGAATCTTTAATCTTTAAATTCCCCGTCCAACTTTCTCTCCCTCAGCGTCCGACTTTCTCTCCCTCAGCGTGCAGGTCAGGGGTTTAATTTATTTATTACAGCAGGTTAACAGTACTGCCAAAGTGGAGTGCCGTGCAGTCAGATAAGAGTGTCAGTTAAACGCCTCATTTGTAATTGAGGATACTTCACATTTTAGGGTGCAAAGCCTTCGAGAGCTCTCCAGAGGAGGCGGATCACGCCACACATCTTGACCTCTGTGATACACCTTCAGATCTACCTGTTTGGATGGGAATGTAATTTCAGAAGGTTTTGTGCTTTAAAATGTCTGACATGCCCCTCGTTCAAGTGTCAGAGGCTCAGAATGGAAACATGTCTGTCTTATACAAAGTCAGGTGTTGAAGTTCATGCTGTAGGTCTACAGCCCGCTCCGTGGCTGACAGATGTTTTTTATGCAGCTTGAAGTAATTGACATAACCTCAACAGGTTTTGGTGAAGCTTTGAAGTCGACCCTCACCTTGGATATTTACAGCAACATATTTTATGCTTGCAACTCCACAACCGAAAGGATCTGCTGGTGCTGAAGTCTTTCCAAATGTTTCCTACAATCTCTGAAAAATGAGTTGAAGATATATATGAGTTTGAAGCTTCACATTACCTATGAAGACTTTATAAATAACCAACAGAGCCTCTGGTTTATAGTCTGTGTATACGAAGCCTCAAGTTTTGCCGTCCCCCCCAGACGTTGTCTTGAATGGAGACAGAAGTGACCATATTTGGAGGGGAGGGTGGAGCTAGAGAGGGTCAATGGATTGGCTAACAGGAAGTTGTCGAGGCTTAAAAGACCCAGGGGAAAATGAGTAAGCTGGTCAATGAGCTATTTTAAGTTTGTGTTGGTGGTGCAGGATGATTATGGTTAATTTATATTTCAGACTAAATAAGTAAGAGAGCTTGTGGAATGAAGAAGACTCACGACTCGCTCAACCAAATTTTCGGGTGTTACAAAGACAGTATTCATCAGGGATCAATGTCGGCAGTAAAATTCACGAAGAACGGATTTCAGCCGCTGCTGGCTTCATAACTGACTGTTTCTGTGTAACATCCCTTCTAAATACTGTTACGTAGTTACCACCAACTCCCAGCACACTATCAGATTTTCTCTTAAGATGACTCTCAACACCAACGTCACCTCAACATCATTTGTCAATTATGAAACAAGAAAACTTTGCCTCGAATGAATGCTTGGCTTGTTTAGATTTGTGCAAAAAGCAAAGACGCACAGATGCCACTTGTTCTTTAGCGCAGTTTGGAGAGCATTCCACCTTTTGCATGTGCTTTGTCTCCTTTGCACGTTTAACAACCAGGCCTGTAGTCATACACATAGAAAAGTAATGAGTTTGTTGATTAATGTGGATTTAAATGACTTCTTACTCGAAGCACTTCCTACATTATCCAATCACAGACAAGACTCCAATCACTGAAACAAACTTTAATTTTATTTGAAAAAAGTACAGTTTTCTTCTTGGAGAAATATCTCACCTCCTAATAAGACTTCTGTTAGACGACCTGAGAAAAGATTATGGACAGATGGAACCTTCTAGTTACCATGGAAATCCCAGAATCACCTGTGGATGTGCTCATTGGATCTCATCAACGTGTCCTATGATTTAACTGCACACACACACGGAGAATTGCAGGTAGATACACACACACACACACACACACACACACACACACACACACACACACACACACACACACACACACACACACACACACACACACACACACACACTGGCACTCTTTGAAGCACAGCATGGATGCGCTGAAATAACAAAATGACCTCAGCAGAGTGCCGGAACCATGGCTGCTGCTAACTGTGAAGAGCTGTGCTAAACAAACCACAGACTTATAGAAGCCTGTAACTTTAGAAAAAAATCTAACAGACAGTGAGAAGAAGTGGGATGAAACATTTGAACTGAAACTTTAACGATTGAAACAACTACCTCAAAAGGCTCAGGTACCTCCAACATCACCCATACACTCAGGAAAGACGTTGACATGCAAATAGACCATAAACTGACCAACCACAATTTAGACAGTCCCCAATAAACCAAATAATAAAATAAACACAGCTAACAGTGATACAGTTGGATATCGAGGAAATATTTGCTTCAAAAAATATACCAAAGAGCACATTAACGTCTGAAATGCCAATATTTCTGTTGATATATTTGTTTTATTAATTAGATAATACTAGCATAAAAATGGTCCTATACTGTGAGAATTATGAGCAATAGAAACATGAGGACAAAAAGGGCTCATAGCAGAATAGAGAACAAAGTTTTGAAATAACATTTACAACTATTTTTTTTTTGAAAAAGACTCAAAAAAATAAAATTAAAATGACAGATGAAGTATGAAGTATCACATTTTGTAGTGAATTTATAAATTAAAACTATACTTTTTTTAACATAAAAAGGACAAAATAAAAAAAATAAAAAAACTCAGTCATACCCAGGACACACTACAACCCATGGATTTCATCAGCTCTGACTTTTAAATGAATTAAGTCTTAATTGTACCTCAATTACACTCCACTTTCTCCTCAGTTAAATTCTCAATTAGCATTAATCACAAAGCAGGCTTAATGAGAGAAATACATCCTGGGTAGCTGCAAAGACACAGCCAGACAAAGATGGAGACAACATGTCGCTTGCTGTACATTATACTGATTACGCTAGTTAATACATGAGTCAATAACCTTTCAGAACAGCATTAATTAGGAGACTATTACGGGTTATTTTCAGATTTATAGAAATGCACTTAAAGACTTACATTGAAGACTTTGTAAAACACTGATGATACCTCAACATGATCTGCAGGAGAACTTGAAAACATTTGAACTGAGGGCTTGATGTACAATCTTTTGTGCCTGCTATGCCAAATGTTTCTGAAAGCGTACACAAAGTGTTAAATGACATGATCTTATATATTATCTGTGAGCCAGTGTTGTTTGGACTTATTTAAATGACAAATGATGGTGTTAATAACCATCCTCAGTGAAAATGAAATCTGTACCACCTTGAGAGTTGGCAGTAACTGCACTGTAGTTTTGACAGTATAAGGAATGTGTTGTGCAAACTTTCCAGTGATCAGGGAAACCTTTCCAACTCATTTACTGTTAGAATACTTTATCTGTATATATATAGTCTGTAAATATTACTTTGATATTATTACAAGAGATTGAACCCAGCATGTACGTATACACTTTGTATACCAACTGACAGACTGGGTCGCTAAGCAGAAAAGGCAGATTTTTTTAATTCTGTGTGAGCTGCTCTCGCCGGCTCATTAAAGGGAAGAAGCTCTGTTTTAAAGAGTTGAACTTGTGTCACATCGAGAAAGACGCACTTCAGAAGAAGCTGATGCCTCAACTCATCTATCACTCCAAGAACAGGAGCAAACTGCTCAGAGCAGAACAACTGGATGGCCATGTTTGTTCTTGAATATCATGAGCACTTTGGTGAATTGGACCTTGAGCTGGAGAAGATAGAGGACCTGATACGTGGAGCTAATGCCTGCTAGTCTTCGTGATTCCTCTCCTGAGCCACAGTCCCAAACTGTGAATGTGTCTAAGGCCGCTGTCACACTGGCAATTTGTACCATGCCGTACTGAAGCGCGATTGCTCCCCCCCCCCCATGCCTAGGTATGATGACCTCTTGTATATAACACTGTAATACAGCACAAATATGCTTTATGTAATTCTGAAGCATGCTCAGTTTACAAACAGGAAGTGCCTGAGCATGGCACAGAGGGGTCACATTGGCCAAACGAACTGGACTTCAGGGTTGATGTCTGAAATAATGTGTCATTTGCACAAGTTAAATACTCACGATCATTTTTGCTGTTTGGTTTGAGTGAAATATTTGTCTTTTCAGCAGATAGGCACTCAGATAAATGTATGAAGTGACTTAACTTTGTGCTGTTTGGTGCTGGGCTGGTTGTGAAGTGGCTTTCTGAGAGCTCCTTTGTTTAACTGACTCTACTGCTGCTGCTCTTCACAGTTTATCAAAGAAGACTGAAACACTTCAGTCAAGTTTAATTCTATGATACACTTACAATGAACTAAAAGACACTGCATAGTTTCTTAAGCTGAAATGCCTTTCTGTTTCTGTTGGACAGATTTAAACAGATGTCTGGAGCTAAATTGGTGGGCGTTGGGAGCAGCAGTGTTTTATTTTTAGTTTGCGTTCCTCTTGCAGTTTGCGGTCACTATCATTTCATATTTGACGGGCTCAATTTGTAAGAGCAGGCGAACAGTTTATGTGGAGAAGCAAAAGAGGCCGAATTTATCGACTGAAAAATCCTTGAACACACAGATAAAAGTTTGATAAAAAAAAAACTTCTACATCTCCCAAATCATGTGTTCTTTTTTTGCAAGAGGGTCAAACGAAAACAGCCAAAAATAGGAGGTATTGGATGTCAGTCTGAACTGTTTTCTTTTTTTTCCCTCTTTTTAAAACTCTACTTATCAATTCACGCACTAAGCGGTCAACCAAAAGAGCAGCAACCCGCATACAGACTGACGGAGTAGAGGGAGCAACTCAATAATGTCGAGTCACATGAGATGATTCTCAATGGCTCTGCGTCGAGATCCTTACCGAGATAAGCCCCACCCACTACCAGCCAGCCAAACTCAAAAGATGGAGTCTGCTTCCTAAAAAACCAAAGAAAAAGGAAATACTTCAGTCTCGTTAAATCTGTCGCTGCATCTTAGCAGTACACTTATTCCTGAAGTATGAAACAGTCTCAGGACTTTGGAGAGTTTCTAAGTGCTGCATGAAGCCCCGAGGACCAATCTTTCATCACCACCCACACAAATTAAAAGCGAGCTACACTTTGTCAAGTCACTCTGTAAAAATAGACTTTCTGACTCTGAATTAACATGTTAAGTCTACTGTCAGGATCTCTGACAGTGTGTAGTTAACTTGGTCATATAAGGACAACATGAGTAGGTGGTGTGAACTGACCTGTCAGTGAGATTTGTTGTTTGTCTCTGATCACTCACTGGATCAGCTTTAAAGCCTCAGCTGATTCAACAACACAAAACATATAATGTAAGAAAATTAAGCAGTGCTTACAAATCAGTTTGGCAAAATATTATTGATTTGCCCAAAGTCAATGATTAGAAAAACACAATAAGATTATTTAAACTCCTTTTGGGTGTTTTGTTTTGTGTTTTAGACCATCCCATCTATGATTATAATAAATGTAAAAGCATCATTCAATTTTTAAAAAATTTACAAAATACGACCTTTTCCAATTATCTCAACATAACTAATAATAATGATAATAATAATAATAGTAATGATAATAAAAAATAATAATAGTAATAATAATAATAATAATAGCAATAATAATAATAATAATAATAACAATACATTACAGAAATATCAAAATAACACAATAAAAACACAAAGTAGTAGTATCAGTGACAGTGCTGCTCCACCCTGCAACATTTGCACTAACATCACATTAACACCATCAAGGCCTAGAAATCCTACCAACTATGGGGTTTTCTTCATGTGTTGGTGGACCTGTTGAAATATGATCTACTGTGAGTCAATGCAGAGCAATAGAGGAGGATATCACTCTGCCACTCTCACGTTGTGTTAAATCACTGTAGTCTTCAGTAATGTAGTGATAATAGGGCCTGTAGTTTTGGTGTGTTTTCTTGGTGGGAAGTTGTTTTGAACTTTAGTCACAGTGTACAGTTTCATCTCAGGCTTTTTATGTTAACAATAAAGTAGAGGCGGACAGTTGCAACTCCAGGGAGGTTTTTTGATCCCAGTCAGTCTCTGTCTGCCACCAACTTCTCCCACTGGGCCGTGTGTCTTTGTTTGAGATGGTGGAAGAAATCTGCGCTCCGTTTAGACACCGCTGACTGCAGAGAAACCTCACTGAGGATGGAGGTTTGCTTTGAGGGTTGATGCTGAAAAACTGATCCCATCTTCTTCTTTTTTTTAATCTTCTTTAATTAATGCAAGTGCATGCAGCTAAGTCACTAGTACTCCCCACCTCAGTCTCTCACCTTATAAATCCAATCCTACTCACACCTATTTGGAGAAGCTCTGCTGTCCTTCAAAGGACAGCAGACAAACTATTTCCTCCTTTTTTTCTCTCGATTTGATCAAATCCTTTCCATTTTTTTTACCTGAAGATAAAACGATTTTGTCAGTTTTTCAGGGAAGGAGTCAGAGGTCGACTTATTGTGCCTTTACTCTGAAGCTTCTTATCTTTAGGAAGATAAATTGAATTTGAAGTAGTGTGTTATTGAACAGGATAATAAAACCCAGCTGAAGACATTTACAGTCAATCTAAAATCGCTGAAATACTTAAAGTTTGAACATTTGACAGAGTTTTTGAGTGTGTGTGTGTTCACTGAAAGAGAGTCGTAAAACTTCCAGATATCTGTTGGTGGTATTCAGAATCAACTTCGTTGGCCACAGATGCTCACACATGCAAGGAGATTTATCTTTGGAGTGCTGTGTTGAAAATATGAACTTACAGAAGTAACAAAAAAATAGTTTATAGAAGTATAACTAAGAGACAGTGCAGAAGATGATGAAATAAGCATGATAATTCATTTTGTAATGTGTGGACAGAAGAGTTTATTTACAGGAAGTGGATAGTCATTTTTCCATTATGTACACATGACAGCAGGGTGCATAGGTTGATATCAGATGAGGAGGGAAAGAACATTTATATAGTAAGTGAGTGACCAGACATGGATAAATAATCTCATAAACATTCAGAGTGGGAGTTTAGTCGTAATGGTTATTGCACAGCAAGAGTTCAGACTGTGTGTGACTGTTAACCGTCCATCAGATTGACGGTGTGGAGGGTTGTGTAACGCCTACCTGAGGGGAGGACTTTAAACCCTTTGTGTTTGCCGTGTGTGGAGTCTGCAGTGATGCTACCTGCCCGTTTCCTGACCCTTGACCCCGAGTTCTGTTTGGATGCAAATCCAAACCAGACTGTGCTCTGCCCCTCCACCAACCCGATGATGGATGATGGAGGTGTAAAACATGATCAGCAGGTTGAACTTCCTGAGTTCATGTAAGAAGTACACCCTCTGCTGAGACTTTTTCCTGATAGTCTCGGTGGGCGATCCACTTCAGGACCCAGGAGATGATGGATCACAGGAACCTGAGAGTGTCCACAGTCGACACTGTGCTGTTGGGTATAGTCTTAAAGTCGTGAAGAAATCTTGCTTTGATGGGCTCTCATGACATAACATCGAGCTGTTCTGAGGCTCAGATTGAAATGTTTGATCTGTCATTGATAGTTCATTGCACAGATATTTGTTTATGGAGATCAAGTCATTGTCCTTAGAATGACACAAACAGGAGCTGGTACATCATTTGAAAAACGTCCACACGGACTGTTTCTCTGATTTACAACAAATCCTCCTAAAACATTATTGCTCAATAAAGCCTGGAATATGAACCTACTCCAAACAGAAACCAGAACACTTCCCTTGCAGGCAATCATGTACTGTACAATCTGTTCACAAAAACCACAGGTTGCCGCGTATAGTGATGAAGGCTCATGTCCTGCTGGCAAACCGGGTCATTCACTGATCCACTACCACTTGTTTCTTTGACTCTGAATCCTATTCTGACCCGGAGACAAACACATCTGGCTGTTGAGGTTCTGCTTAATGTTTAATGTAGTCGATATGTGTTTGTTTCACTTTCATCTTTGATTTATTATATGTACAACTTGGCTAGGACACTTCAGGAATAGTGATGTTTAATCTCAACATGCTTTCGTGTTTGTAGCTATTCTGTTATTTGCAAACCAGTGGATGAAAGGCATGGCAGAGCTGCAGTCATTTCCTCGAACATTTAGAGTCGAAAAAAATCTTTTCCTCCTTTGCAGTCTCCCTTGACAATTATCAGAGGACTATGCCAGCTCCACTTTGTTAAATATGGCTTGAGCCTTGACCCAAGTCGCCATGACAACATAAAACACTGGATGTCCTGTAACCATGGTGATGAAAGCAGGTGGACGCTGAGTTGCAAGGGTTGAAGCAGGGCGGGAACAGGAGGGAGGATTGAGGTTGCTGATGAGGAGAACAAAATCCAGAAAAGAAAATAGGTTTAATGATGAAGCACTTTACAGCGAATAACAGACACTGTACAAGTTAAAAAGGTCCAACATGGTAGGAACAAACTACCAAGCATGGCAACATAGAGGGAGGGGGTGACTCTACAGAGCGGGAAAAGAAAGAATACAAGATAAAGAAAGAGGAGGTGTAAAAGATGACATGATCTGTTTCAGGTAATCAAACTTCCAAATGAGAAAACATCAGCGAGTTTAGCTTACCTTTTATTTCCTGTCTCTTTTTGTGCACTAACTCAGTCCTCACTTTTCTGTCTTCCTCCCTTTTGTAAGTCTGACTCACTGTGTATAGAGGTGTATTCAAACCCAAAGCCAGGGTACCTTCAGACACAGTATTATTCATAGAAAGTCAATACAAAGAACCAAATAGTCATATTTTCACCAGATGATGCAAATCAGTCCTTTTTTTTTTACATACTTTATTAGTACTTTATTAAATTCTGGTTTAAACGTTGTTATTGAGAGACATGCTTCTCACACACATGAAATAAACACATGCACAAACAGGACATGTGGACATGCATTAAAGGCATTAACTTGTGATATAAAAATCAGCTGTTTCAATTCTCCTGACAGAGACAGAAATGGTTTATTCAGCAGAGAGAGTTTTGGGGGGTAGGCTAGCAGTTACGTAGCACACCCCGAGGTCTTTAGTGCTAAAGAAGCAGGTGACTGTGTTTAGGTTTGACAGTCAGCACTTTGCCCCACCTCATTCCCCACTCTTTCAACCCTATCCATTTTTATACTAAACACTTCAGTCATTCAAGTGGAGAAATTCAGGCGCTGCAGTGGCTCTTAGTTTTCCTTCAAGCTTCATCCCGCCATTAAATGGGTTTTTCACCATCCAGGACAATGTGTTCAATAAAATCCCTCAATGGAGGCAAGAAAATTAAGTCAGCCATATCTTTTCTTCAGGAATGCAGTATAACAATAGACTTCCCTTCTGTCTACCTTGCTATATGACTCAATATTAGTCTGATACATTTTCTGTGACTGTACATGTCTGTTCAGTCTTTAGTTAGCTCGTCTCCTTTTTCACCCTCCGTCTCTCATTTATTACGGTTGTATTCTTAACCCGTCTTTCTTTAAAGTTTGTGGTTCTGCCAGATTTGTTTTTCTTCTTAAAAAATCCTGAATACCTGTTTTTCCACTCATATTTATTTTTTTCTTTTCTCGCTACCACTTTTTCTCTCTTCTTACCGCGCAGCGATAAAAATGGTGAAGAAGGGCAGAAAGAAAGCAGCGACCAGTTAAGTGGGATAAAAATAAGAGAGCTCCTGCTGAGTGAGACGCCTGACTGAAACTTTACTGTCTCTGACGCCCACTTCTCTTCTGGCTTTGAGTCACAGTTGTTGTTGCTGCTTTCCTCTGAATTTTCTTTTCTGAAACTCTTCAGAAATGAGGCAAAGTCTTTGGAGGAATGAATTGAAGATGCTAGTAAGTACAAGACAAACAAAACAACGACAGTTGTTCTCATTCTGACCTATGTTGGAAACTTCATATATGTACAAAAAAACACAAAAACAACCGGCAGCTGCTGGGCTCATTCAGACAAATGGGTGGTAAGAAAAATTTCAACTGAATGGACACCAAACAGTGTTTCTGAATCAGGTCTGTTCTATTCAGCTGTGTTGGACTCCACAGCTAACCGCTATATATCCCAAATAATTAAAAGTAGCAAATGGTGTGAGTCACTCGACTGTAGCGCTGTCTCTCATTATTAATACATTGATATATCTTAAAAAAGTCCATATATTTACCCTGAGTTTTCCTAAAATAGGATCTGCTTTTCGAACAACTGGTGAGCAAAGATCTGAAGCTGTTGTTCGGGTTGTGATCAGGAGGGCACACATCACGCTGGTGCTGCTCCTGGTCAGTGCATCTAAAATGTTTTCGGACAGTTTACAAACGGAAACATCCAAAATAATTTACGTCCCTGTGAAAGAGAAGTTAATTGATTTTACTTGAAGCTAAATGTTTTTTAAAAAATCTGTCAAAAAGTGTCAATTCTAAAGAGTATCAGATCTACGATCTTGTAAATTTGGAGCAAATAAAGAAGATCTTTTGAATTACCAAGTCATATGTCATAACTCAGGGGCAACTATCTCGGCAGTAAAAACAGAAGATTGAAATTTTTCTCAAGTGAATACCACAGACCTCCGTACAAATTAATGATGTCAGGCATGTCAAAGAAATAAAATTCATGAAAACCTCGCTTGTTAACTTTGCTTTGAGTGTTCAGGATAAGGGTGTTGGTCTGAATAGAGCAGGATGTCTTGTTCTCTTTCACTCTATGTCTCTCTCTCTCCCTCTCTCTCACACGCACACACACACACACTCCACTCCTCTTCCCGTTAGTCACTCAGTGTGATTCTGGCTGTCTTTAATGGTGGAGTGTCAAACAAGACACAGAGAGGTGCCGATGCTGAACAGTATACCAGAAACACAAAGCTGATCTTATCAAAATCACACACGCACACACACGCGCACACACACACACACACACACACACACACACACACAGACACACATACACACACACACACACACACACACAGTCCCTCGCCTCTCGTAGCAGATAATAAACAAAGTGCAGACAATAATTGCTCTCCAGGATCTGTGGCGCCTGTTGCTGTGCGGATGTGTGTGTGCGCATGCTCCTGTGTATTCTGGTGTATTGATGGTCATTAAAATTAATGATGAGGGGCTGATGTCACCAAGTAAAAGAAGAGCGTGTGTGGATGAGTATGTGAGTGACTGATGGAGAGAGATAGAAGGGATGCAGGAGGATTATGTTTGTGTTGCAGAATCAAACTGTACTCGGGGTTCGTGGGCGGGAAATGATGCACGTTTGTGCATGTGTGTTTCACGGCGAGATTTATGGGTCACTAAAAGATAGAAAGGGCGAGTGTGAGAGAGGAAGAGAGAGCGAGATTCGAGACACTTGAGCATAAATCACTACCTGACTCTTTTCCCAAATGGACACTTCTATCTGTTGGTTACTCAGATGGGCGCGAGGGGTGGGGGGGGGGGGGGGGGGCACAAGGGGGGCTGGCCAATGTACAAGAGTGTGAGGAAAGAGGAGGGGAGAGTGTGATCATGAGGAAGCAGATATTTAACAAGAAAAAAATACTGAAGTGAGCGAAAGTGGAAGGAGGCTTACAACCGTTGTTATATTTTCATGAATATTTGCGCAGCTGTATTTTCTGCAACCATAAATAATAAAAACAAAATGAAAGGACAGAGTGCAAATGTAGAAAAAATGGAGAGGGAGAAAATAATTAAAAGGAAGAACACAGGCAGTACTCGAGAACTAAATGGCATTCATTACAGTCCAAAGCTAAATGTTTGCATTCATAAAGCTTCTATAATTTGATTTTCCTGCAGGATAGCTGTTAAGTGGGACAATTTCAAACTGTACCACAGGCACTTGAATGCAGCATAATATAAAACAGAAATGATTGAAGACAAATTTAATATGAATTCAATTCTAAATCCTTAAAAGCAGAGAACAACTCTGACTTTTATTTTTAGGTTATTTTTAGGCCAATTCACATTGCATATAGCATTAGCATAGCTGCAAGTATTTCTCTCCATAAAACTCAGCAGCTTGGCAGCACCTGTGCTAAACAATGATGAATATATCTGTATGTAAATGTGTAAGATGAGCACAGTGTAAATGCACGCATGCAAAGTCTGTAAATGTGTATGTCTCACTGTGAATAAATAGATTAAGATGCATCTGCAGTTAGCGTCATTAGCTAGAGAAATTTACATAGCCAACATATGGAAGAGACTTGTGTGCACTGTGCTACGTTACTCAATTATCCACACTCAAATCCACTCATTTGTTGTGTTTGTCATGACGCTGGCGCCTTAATGACATCACCACATGGTGTGACAGTGTATCTGCTGGCACAATAATTCACTTTCCAAGGCTGAGGCTCACTCAGTGGTTAGATATGCAGAGAAACCTTCAAAGATAGGGAGACGTTCTAAAAGACCAAAAACGACCCTTAAGGCTCATTTAGGCTCGATGTCCGACACACATACTGATACTGAATCTGCCCCGCACGCTGCATTCATTGTGTTTGTATTTCTGCACGATTTCTGGAAGCTATAAAGAAAAAAACAAATTATAAACCGCATGGAAAATGGATGGCTAATCATACCAATCCTTTACATATTGACGACAGTTTCCTTATTTTTAGGCCAGAGTCAACAATAATTCCTCTAAAAATGTCAATGTTTACTTTTTGTTTTACATCTAGATTAAAGGAATGCGTTTATTCTGCTGCTTTCACACATGCACTCCTGAAAATCTCTTAAAGAAACTTCTTTTTTTTTTTTGTGGTTCAGCAGTTTTCCCCATCAAACTGTAGGGGGAGGGTCTCAGGAGGCATGATATAAAAAGATGCTGCGGACAGTTTTAGAGGAAGCAACAGAGTGATTGATGACACATGATACACGCTCACTGTAATGATCCAACAGACAAAAATCTTTCTTGGGAGCAGAAAACGTTATGTAACTGTTTATGTGCACGACCATTGAACATATCGTGGGTCCTCATTGTCCCAGAAAAAAGTCTGCATGAAACTGTGCTCACAAGTGAAAGGTGTCATTTGACCTATCCATCACAAGAAGCCATCCAAAGCAGACGTTCTTTCTTTGTGGAGGGACAGGTCCATCGATGTAGGCGTGCCTACAGCGTCTGAAACATCGGGCGACAGACCAAGCTGCTGTCTTTGATGAGTTTGGAGTGAGATCTGGAATGTCATTGGGGATGAGAAGGGGGAAACGGAGAGAACGAAGCCCGTGATCGAGAGCTTTGGGTCGGACACGGGGCTAGCTAAACCCCGCTGTCCGGCTCTGGTTCTCAAAAAAAATTCTATCTTCTATCTAAAGAAATCATTGAAGAAAAAAATGAGCTTTGACCTGCAAGTTTTGGATGCTGTATGTCAGAGTCCTGTTCACAGTCAGTGCTCTTTAACACAAACACACAAAGTGTTTGTGCTGTGCCCAGAGAGCTTCTTACAGCTTCACCTTAGAGTTTCGGGGAGTCTTAATGTTCTCCTGACTTTTATGCCCAAAGCCTAAAAAAAAGCTCTTTCCTTTTCCATCCTGCTCAATCTTTTTACTGATGGGAAAAACACACACAGAGGCACACACGCACACACACTGAGAGTAAAACACGTCTCCTACTGATTTTTGAAACACTTGACTTAACCTCAGGGACATGTCGGTCTACTGAGCACACACACACACACACACACAAGCGCACACACACAAACCTTTGGAAGGAACAACTTAACCTCAGAGAGTTGATCCTTGCTAAAATCTACTGAAATATGAATAACCTGCTGGCAGGAGGGGAGGAGGTTGAACTGGAGCAGACACAAAGAGGGGGAAGGAGCAGGTTGGAGCGGCAGAAGGAGTCGGTGAATTTTAGATGTGGAGAGACGAGGTCATGGAAAGGTCTCGGACATGTGCTGTGTCAGTGCCGCTACATGACGGGAGAACCACTGTGGCAGAACCGACTCCACCGAGGCTGCAGAGAACGAAAGATCCGACCTTAAGTCATGATCTGTAACTCTGCTGTCTGGATTAGTGGGAATATTCAGAGCATTTGGACTTCTGCGACTTTTCTCATTAGTTCAAAGACTTTATTTAACAAGAATCTGCAAAGTCTGAGCTCAAAATGTAATGTAGTCAATAAGTAGAGATCGTCTCCTGAATGGTCGTTCACATACATATATAAATTCAGCCTCTTTCTTTTCTGTGTAAGGGGAGTGACCTCAGTGAACCTTCATGAAATATGATGAATCGATTTTAATTTTGTTTTGTATATATATATATTCCCTATTTTGATTTCTTTTACACACTCCATAACTTCACCTGATTTTCACTAAAGTTGAAGTTACCCAATCAGAGCTCAACCCACTTACCAAAAAGATCCGGTTCACGCCCTCTCATCTCATCCAACTCGTAATGCACAGCACGGCCCACGTGTCACATGTGAATAATAATACATGTAAAGACGAGTAGGAAGCACACAGAGTCTGCTACAATACGCTATGGGAAAGTGTGCCTTTATATCAATGATGTCAATCAACTTACACGATGCAGCGGTGTGATTACGTGCTTAGAGATCGTAGCGTTGGTGTGCAGCAGTCACAGTATAAAAACATCCCTCCCCCTCCCATTGGCTCGAGGTGAATTCTCCGGAGAATGCCCTGCTGTGTTCTCACATCAGCTCAATCGGACTTGCTGTGGAAAAATACTAGGTGGCTTGTGAAATGAATTGGATGAAGTTTTCTGCAAGTGTTAAAGGCCGATGAGATAAGAATACTTTGAGAATCTTCTTAAGAACAGATTAAAGGGGATTTAAGAACAAATGTTGTCCTAACAGTTGGTGAATAAGGCCCACTGACGTCCTCTTTTACAAATGCCCAAAGGTCCAAAAGTAAAACTTATCTGTAAATCAGCAGGCTTAAGACTTTTTTTTCTCTTCGATGGGAGAGAAGGTGCTGTGTTCAGGAAGGCCGAAGGAGAAAACCTCATAAAGAGACAACACTAGCTGCACCAACAACAAAATGTTGAGGTTTTTTTTTTACACCCAACATTGTATGTAAAAAATGTGCAGCAAAAATACTGACATAAGAATTCTGAAAGGAAGCACAAGAAGTGAAAAAGTATTTTTTTTATAATAAACGTTTTTTTGTTATTCTTTCAAACCAAAAGTTTGAGGAATAACCTTCACATTTCTGAAAGTACAATTCAATGTTGGACAAAGATAACGCTGTATTGACGAGGCTCAAACAGCTGGGAGGAAAGAGGAGAAAGAAAAAAACAAGAGGAAAGGTAGAAAAGAATAAGCACAGGAGGAAGAAACACACTCACTCGTACAAATGTACTCCAGAGGAGTGACAGAAAGGTGTGACGGGGTCAGCTGGTGAGAGGTTTCATTTTCCCAGAATGCACTTGAACAAGCCTCCGAGGGACCCGATCAGAGAGTAAGATTTAGGTCAGGTTGTCGTCAGCACATAAATAGAAACAACAAAAATGTCAACACGTCAATGTGAGCAAAGCCTTCACACACACACACACACACACACACACACACACACACACACACACGTTAGAAACAAGTTAGAAAAAAGGAAAAGCTTGTAACATTTAAATGTGCAGACTTTTCAAAAGTAGACGGTCCAGCAGCAGAAATATTCTCCTTTAATTGCCTGCAGCGTGAACAAAGTGGCCTATTATCCTGGCCCATTACACTGAGAGATCTGCTTTAATTCAGCTTTTTAATTGGCCTATATTGTTGTAATTTAAAGAGAAAGAACAACGATCTTATTCTCATTAAACAAGAAGCCCTAATTTGATTTAGTGAATGTTTTCATGTTCCTTAAAGCTTTGCTTTGTGTGATGTAATTACCGACAGCTGCAAAGGTCCAGGGTAGACTCAGATGAGCTGAGCTAAACACACACACACACACACACACACACACACACACACACACACGCACTTTACTGCAAAAGCTTTAACCTCAACAGAAGTATTTGTCTCACACCTCGTCAAAAATATCTCATCACTCTGTCACATTCAGCGGAGAAGTCCAGATAAACATGCTATTCTGAGACATGACAGGGGAAGCGAGAAGGCCTGAACTGCCTGTCGTGATTGAAAGTAGCTGCCAATGCAGCGAGCTAAATAGACTTGAGTTTCTTAGAGTGAGATTTTTATTTTCAATGAAAGATTTTTACAGGTGAATGTTTCCCTCGCTGCACTGATAGATATTCCTGCTGATAACAACCATTCAGGCCTTCTAGTTTCACTTGTGATATTTCAATTTGTGATGTGGGTCAGGACTTGGCAGGTGAACATGGCTGATATTAGAGATATTTTCCAAATAGAAATTTGACAACAAGAGCAGATTTGATTTGACTTACAGTATTGGAGTAAATTACATTTCCATATATTTGTGATTTTCTGTTGTCTGTTAAGCTGCTCCGTTCTTTTATTTTTCCTCTTGTAAATAAATTCAAGTCATGTTTCTTAAACATGTAAAAAATCTTTGGAAGAGCTGCAAGCCCCACATCCACTTCCTCCTCTTTCTGCTAAAAAAAAAGGATCTAATATTGGAAGGTTTGAGGGAAGAGTCGACTATGTGAAATGATGAACTTGAAGAGAATGTTCTTCGGACATATTTACTTCTTTTTTTTTTTAAATAGAAATGAGACGAATGCACTTGCATAGACTTCAGATTTTAAAGTGTTACTTCAAAGAACAGAGTTACAATGAAAGGTCCTTCTCACCAAGCACGGCTCAGTTTTGTTCATGAGTGCAAAAAAAAAAAAATTGCTCTTGCATATTTTGATGAAGAATATCATCCAATGTTTTTTAATTGTATTATGTCTAACTATTAAAATGTAATCATTGTATATGCAGGTTTAGAGCAAGGCCAGATGAGGGCAGGCTGTTTTATTTAGGGTCAATTAAAAACGAGAAGATTCATTTTGTATTGATAATGGTTTATTATTCGTTTTCATTTTTGGGACAGGATGAGAATGGAGGACTTTGTTTCAGTACATTAAATCTTTTATAATGAAGGTTTTATAAAGGCTTTGATTGGAATAGAAGGCAGAATATATTTATATAATTTTTATAAATTGCAGCTTAAGTTTGGTCGCCTTGACAACCCAGGATTTTTCAGGCTACACAAAGTACTATTTTAAAGACAATCATCAAACAATCTATTTCAGAAGGTTGTTCTGATTTTTTTAGATGATCATCAGCGGGGATGTGAACAGCAATGATGTTGCTAATAATCTCTGCATTTTATCATTAACAAACTTTACATTACAACATTAAACATACTCATACATGTCCTTTGTAGTTTATGTGCTGCTGAAATGGGGAGAAATTATTGGTAGAAAAAAACATTTGAATCCATCACATTTAACCTAAAATACATAAAGGAGATGGAATAATTGAAAAAACAATCATTTGCATTGTTACAGGCCGTTAAAAGGAGAAAGTCAACCACAGAGACGTGATCTTCACTAAAACCTTCTGAAATATGAAAGACGTTTAGGCGGGAGTGACGGGGCGAGGGAGAGAGGAGGAGAGGGGAGGAGCTGAATATTAGATGGGGAGAGTCGAGGTCATGGAAAGGTCTGGGACGTGTGCTGTGTCAGGCCTGCTGCAGAAACAGCCTCACAGTAGGAAGTGAAGAGAAAATCCTGCAAAGTCACAAATAAACAAAAGCTCTGGTGGTTTGATATGAAATCAAATAATTAACACGGATGGGCTGTAAATTACATTACTGATCATTGAATCAAAGATGACTGGAATGAAGAAAACCTCAAATTTTTCAACAGTTTATGTAATTGAAAGTCCAGGTACATGGCTCCCAGATGAATGAAGAGGTGAATAAGACTCTGTCCTAAATGTGATGTAACGTAAGAGTATTAAAGCTCCTGTGAGCAGTTTTTTTTTTGTTTGTTTTTTACCCGGAGATGAGAAAGATTGATATTAATTTTGATGTTTTCTGATAAGGTGTAAAAGCCAACAAAACCATCATCCTAATAATAAATTACAACAACAGTTTTGAAAAACAAGTCGATTAGTGTGCAAACTGCAGTTCCTCAAGTGTCCACTTGAGACTGCCTGAAGAACCAAGAAACATCCGATTAATCCCATGTTCAAATCTCCATTTCTACATTAGCAAAGTGTGTTTATTTCTGCTCTGAAAAAACTCAATAGACTCAATAGCTCATTTCTGTTCATGACATGAATCGCAGTGAAAAGTGGCTTCAAAGTATTTGATCTGAGATAAATGTTTCGCTCTATAAGATCACACACATCACTCATCAGTTTCCTGAGAGGAGTTATAAAGCCTCACCGTGTCGGAAACACTGACTATAAATAACTTCTGAACAGTTCAGTGTAAAGAGGTGGAGCTCAGACGAGCCTCGCACACACAGACTACAACATGTACGCCTGTCAGTCAACTCAGCCGCGCCCATAATTATGTAAATTGATTCATCAATCTTTGGCTTTATAATTTGAATAAGATGATGACACTTGATACTATATTTTATTTTTTTTAAATCAAAGATAACCCCTCAGAATCCACAATGAAATGGATGCACAAATTGTTCATTTATACTTCATTCAATACTTCATGTCACTCACATTGGCTTTTTATGATTTGGTCATTTTTTGTTTGTGTCATTGCTTTATCGTTATCTCTATCGTTATCTCTATCTCTATCTATCTCTTTGTGGGTCAAACGCGGTTCACTTTGAGAGAGGAATAATCAAAGACGTCAGCATAATTATTCCTCCTTCTTTTTTTTGACTTCATAAACATTTGAACCGACCTGAATTCTGACCCTTTTGGCTTGCTGTAGACTCCATGTATACAGGAGGGAAGAACGTGTGTTTATAATGAACTCCATTTTCCCGTTTTTGTTCCTTCAAAGTGAAAGTGACATGTTTATATACGAGGCCTCTGTGTTTTAGATTAGATCCTAATGCACCAATGTCCTGTTCATAACTCTCTCTGAAACCATTATAAGAACAGTCTGTCTGTGGCGGCAACATTGTGTGTGTGTGTGTGTGTGTGTGTGTGTGTATGTGTGTGTTCGTGTGTGAGAGAGAGTCTGCTCTGTTTACATCAGTGAGTTTATAAAGTCCGTTCTACGCTAATCTATACCATACTGCGTGTACGTGTGTGTTCCTATGTGGCTGTGTTTTAGCCTTTAGAGGACACACACACAGACACACACACACAGACACACACACACACACACAGACACACACACACACACACGGCTTGGTAAAAATCATTACAAGCAGGTGTGTTTAGATAGATCCAGTTTCTCTGGCTGCGTCTGCACAAACAAAAGCGCTCTCTCTCTCTCTCTCACTCGCTCCATTTCTCTCTCTCTCTTTCTCGCCCTTTCTCGCTCACCGTGAAGTGTTTTTTCCTGTTTCCTGTACAAAATGTGTGTGTCTTTATTCTCTCTGTTGTGTCTTTCTGAGTCAGACTGCTGTTTGAAACCACATCAGGGTGCTGCAGCACATAGAATCAGTGACACACTGAAATGTTTGTCTGACTTTCTGAAATAAAATCCTTAATCTGACGAGTGAAAGGGATTTCATCTCACACACAACAACGTACACACCAGGACAATCAGTAAACATGTGACCATGACCCTGAACGCCTCGCTCCTTTTCACCACACTCCTGAGTTTATACATGTTTGTAAAGTGTGCTCATCGTGGTGTTCCCTCTCTCACACTGATCTGTGCTGCTGTCTCTTAATGCTTCCTCGGGTTAAGACTTCATCGTTTTGGTGAGATGGCGCCGATGTGAAATGGTGGACAGGTGAAAGATTGAACTTAAAAAGGGCTTCAAACGACATAGAGGCAATGCACTTCACAGTCTAAAAAAACTAGATCAGGGCGAGGTGAGTTTTATTATTTAAAGTTCAGTCAAACAGTCCGACGTTTTACATGTTTCAGGTCATTTTCTGATTTCAATCTAAACCCCCTTCTTCTTTTACCACACACTGTGTTCAGCCTGCTGACAGGGGGCACACAAACACACACACACACACACACACACACACACACACACAGGAGCTTGTTTGCTACAGTGTACTTTGAGAGTTGTGTTTTCAGTCCATCTTTATCTCCCTAAATGTAATGTTCTGAAAAGAATTAGTAAATCTGCATTTTTATCAGATGTCAATTAGTTTTTATTATTTTATTTAATTATTGATGAACTTTGTTAACTCATTTCTCCAGACATTAATCTTTTCTATTGCTGATATATGTTTGAACCGGAAAAGGTAATGTGCTTTGTTTTACTAAACAGCATATGGATATGTTATTCAACATATATTCACTGAACTCCTTAAATGATAGTTTAAATAACTTTTTTTTTTCTTTCTGAAAGCGTAAATGAACCAAACCGGAGATCTCATCACTTATCTTTTCCATATTTGATCCTCTTCCAGTGTGAAGATATTGGCAGCCTGTCAGTGACTCTGATTTGACGTCCCCTCCTGTGCTTTTGAAATATATTTATGAGTCATGCTGCAGCAGACGGACATCATGTGGCTGTGTCAGCATTAAAGCCTCTTCATGTCACCCTCATTGGCTGAACATGTGCTGTGCTCATCCGCGCTCCTGAAGCTGCATATATTAGCTGATGAAGCGTGTGCAAGTGTGTGCTCATCTGGGTCCCACCGTGTTTGTGTGGTTTGTGTGTGTGCAGAGTAAAGGAGTGAAATCTTTGTGTTTTTGTATGTTTGTGCATGCAGGAGTATCGACCAACTTCCACCAAATGCCTGTTCGGTCCGTTCAGTCCGTGTTAATAGGTTTCACTTTGTTCAGTGTTTGAACTCCCACTCGGTCCGCTGCACTGCGTCACAGATACGCAAGGCTGAGAAAAACTCATCAAATTTAACACAGAAAGGAACAAGCGGGACAGGAAGTCAGACACCGAAACAACATTAAAGCATCCGGTTTCTTTTCAGAATAAAACACTGAAAAAACAATCATATTTGTGATGCTTTATGTGTTTATAAGGTTTATATAGAGTATTATCCCACATGCACCGCACGATCTCACGCTGTCGAGACACAATTTGTTGGAGTACCGCAGGAATTCCTTTGTCTCAGCACCCCAGCTGTCCGTGCTGTGGACTGAGCACGCAGACGGTGGGAGTGGACGGACGTAGGGTGCACAGAGCCGTGACACAACGGAGCGGACACACAATGCACACAGATCTGGTGGAAGTTCTGAGTATGTGTGCAAAAAAAGGGATTTCGGGAATGAATCCTGATGTAACTTGTACACTATTCTACTGTACTTATTGGTCATAAGATAAGATAAGAGAATCCTTTATTCATCAAGCAGGATAGCAGAAGAAAATCACACAGTGCGATAAAAATAAAATAGATAACAATATAAGTGTAGAAAAAAATATGCATCAAAAACAATAATCAAGAGCTAGTAAGAAGAAAATATGCATCATGTTTATACCGATAACTTGTTTATGGCTTTATGCTTTGTTCCAGGACCCTGGTTAAGATTGACATTCTAAAATAATGATCGCATATTATAGAAACAGGATGCAACTTTCATATGAAACTTTTTATGAATTGCATTATAGTCCCAGAAAAATCTATTTCAACAGCAGTGGAACCAACAGTCAGCTCCACCAAATGAACAAACAAATCCAAGGAGGATCCATGGATGCTGAGAGGAAGGTTCAAGTTGTGTTGGTTTTTTTTTTTTTTAAACAGTCGTGATGTAATTTGCAGGAAACCTTTCTGAAAAGTTGTACAAAACTATCTGTTCACCCTAAGTGAGCAACAAAGTACAAACAAAAACGAAAGCGGTCCTGATATTTATTGTAGAAATGGACGTGGTTAGTCAAAGTTGCATCATATTTTTTCAGTAGTTTGAGTCTACATTTAACATAATGCACAATCTTACTTTTCCTTGTGTTGGATATGTGGGTGGGGTAAAGGGTGCCATTTTATTGGATGACCTCTTCAGACTGCATTAGAGGCTAAAAGCGGTGTGACCCTAAGCACCTGTTAAGCACCGGAAAGCCCTTCAGCAGCAATCACCTCGCTCTGACGAGTGTCTAATCATTTACAACATCGGCTCAGCTAAAAAAAAAAACGTCAACGTCCTTTATACTTTCTTTCAATCTGCATATGTGTGCGTGTCTTTAAATGATTATGTGCCTAACTTTCTTTTAAAACTAAAAAAAATGCCTCCTTCTCAGAATGAAAGCAAGACCCGAGCAGTGTTGTTAAAATGGGACAAAGAGTTTCAGGGGAATTTGCCACTTACAGTCAGGCGCTGTGAACACCTCGCTTTTGGGGGACCTGAGACGTGGAGTCTCCTGGGACGTATGTGCTGCGATCTTCATGGAAGATTTATGACTGTTTATGTTTGTGTTGGTATTTAAACAAAAAAAAAAAGATAAATTCTGGAGCTGTGCATTAAAAGTAGGCTGGACCAGGAAGACAAATGAAAATGTGCTGAACAGATTTATTTAAGATGCACAAACTTAAAAACTACCAGTGGAGTAAAAGACAACAACTCCCCGTGTTCCTTTCTATTTATCACTTTTAATCAAAGACATGATACAGGCAAGGTTACACTTTCAATACTTTCCACCAGACTCTGCTGAAGCTGTTTTCACAAACGATATGGTTCAAATGAATTGCAAAAAATGTGTTCAAACTTTAGATATCATCGATTACCGTCTGCGATTCCTTTGGCTAGGAGGAAGTAAATTAAAGTACGGGAAAAAAGTTGATCTGTATTCCTCAAACAAAACATAGTATGTGAAAAAAAGATTAATACTTTTATGTCCAACTTTTCCTCAGGGCAAATGATCTGAATGATGTAGCAGAAACATTTCAAACTTACTGGGAACGGATATTTGATCCCCCTTTGCCATGGAGAAAGTTTACCTATAGTTCTGTTCAGGATACTAAATCACTGTACCGTACTTTCAAATTAAAATCTGTTGACAAAATCTTGCCCACAAGAAACATTTTCTCCAAAAAAGATTTAGAAAAAGGGTTTGACTTCTGTAAACCTGATATTGAATTTTGATTATTTGATTTTTGATTATTGTTTTGGTTTACCCTGAAAAAATAACCAGCTTCATTTTCACTATTGTTAACAATGAGCCCTGAAACAACAACATCGGCAAATGGAATTTGAAGTCCAACATTTTTAAATTCAGTTATTTTGTTGAGTAAGACATTTATTTTCAAACTGAAAGAAAAAGACAATTGATATTATTTAATGTTTGAAGCATTCTTTTAGTTTAGAAGGCATCAGCTCAACGAGACATGGCTTTTCTTTGTCTTGTTCTTGTGGTTTTTGTTTGTGCAGAGTCAGTGCTTTGTGATGTGTTCGTAATGTGTGTCTTGTGTGAATTGTCTGAGGTGTTAGATATGTCGGTCAAAAAAAAAGGACTTGGACCTAAAGAGTAAAGATTGTCTAAAAAAGTCCAATTAATTTAAAAGATTGTAGCCAAGGGTTACAACATGTGACATAACTTCTTTTTGTGGTTCTATTGATGTACCATATTTAAATCCACCAAATCAATAAACCTTTTCCAACCTTTATTATAGTTTTCTCATGTTGTGACAGATAGTCATTCATGAAAACGTGAGTGAGGAACACAATCAAGGTAGACTGTTTTACATACGTTATCTTTAATACAAGTCGACTCGCCCCCTGCTGGCCATTAGAAGAAAAGCGGGATCAAGGCACCGCTGCACTGGATTCAACAAGAGGCTTAGTGTCCATTTCTACACACATTGTATGGATGTGATCTGTTGGCATAAAAACAGAATATACTGTGTTACTTTTAGATACCATCTCACAGAAATTCATCAAACTGAATTGTATTTTTTTCTTCTTCCTTATCCCTCCTCAGCTCCAACCAGACTTCCTTTCCCATCACCATATGCTCATTTCAGCTGTTAAAAAGTCGACTGTAAACCTAAACCGAGCTTTAAATCACTCCACCAGAAACCTGTGGGATTTCCTGTAGGTCGGTGTTTTTCTACAGATTAAGGCAAAGACTTTGACATATCTGTACCGGCCATATAATTCTATCCCCCTGACTGCAGCGTTGTACTTTGCTTTACTCTAAGCCATTAGGATGAAACTGAAGCCTCCCTTGTTGCTTTGAAAAGAACTCCAACTGTTGGCAGGTTTTCAAACTCTTACCTAACTCTGAGACACTTGGGATCCATCCATTGACTCTAATCCTCTGGATATTTTTCCTCTGTGCTGCTTTAAGGCAGGCCATGAAGTCACCTTTCCATGCAGGCGCTGAGGCTTTCACGCCTCACCTACTTTTCAGCCAACTGTTGCTGCCGCTTGCTTCAAACTGGCTGCCAGTGATGCCAGAGGCAAGAAGCAGGGGGCAACGCCAAGCCAAGGGCTGATTTTATGTTCTTTGGTGTGTAATGATCATCACATGTCCGAGTAGATAAACAGAAGATCTGGTGGTGCGTTTCATCATCAGAGGCTGTCCTTGGTTGAATGACAAGCCCATGTTCTCTAGAGTCACTGATATGTGCTGTAATTGATGATCTCTGCTGCAGGCGCTGCTGCTGCTGCTTACTTGTCCTCTTAAGAGTGCATTAAAGAATGTTCTGCAGAAAGTTTTGTTGTTGCAAAGGATTGTCAGTTACACCTTATACTCTTCAAAGTGAAGTAGCTGTACTGCTTATGCCAAATTTGCACTTACGTACAGTTTGTCCTCCAAGATCCCATAGGGGTCATAGTTTAGATTTTTTTTTTATCAATCAAAGGAAAGCAGGTTTGGTTTATTTAAGATTGGGGACAATTTAAGTGTAACCGTTGTCACAGATTAGATTGTGATACTACATTAAAGGCAGGGTTGGTCATTTTCTCCAGATAGACTTTTAGTTGAAATTGTCTTCAGGTCCTGACAGACAGTAATACTTTGAGTGCTCTGAAAAAGGAACAAAGAAAATCAATAATCTGTTGCAGTTTGTAAGCCTGTGAAAACTTTGAGCATTGTCTGTCACGAGGCACCAATCTGATGAAGCAATCAGGCCTCCCTGTCTCCCTTCTCATTCTCCACTCCTTGCATGCATGAGCCCACTCAAAGCTGAGGTTCGCTTCTGGACCAGTGGCACTTGTGCATGTAAATGAGGGGCGTGGCTTTTCAGGGAGCAAAGAGGGGAGGGGGTGGGTGGAGAAGGAGCACTGAAGGAATGCTATACTTGCAAACAAATATTCGCCAATTGCATCCAGTCACTGAATAGTGTTCACTACTGAACTCCCCTGAATGCTGTGAATGGGTTCATGCGACCTGCAGTGTAAACGTGCTTTGAGTAGTCAGAAGACTCAAAAAGCTCCATACATGCTCAAGGCTATCTGAAATGTCTGCAGAGACAGAGACAGGCATTCACAAGAAGAACAAATAATAAATCTTCTCTCTGATTTTCTGGTTTGAATTGACCAGGAATACAGAGACATCACTTCTCTTTATCTCCAGCTTTAAACTTCTCACAGGAGCTTGAAACAAACCAGTGAAAGGACCAATCCACATTTTAAATGTCTTTCAGCCTGATTAGCTTTGAGATGTTGAGGTCTGAAACTTTCAGGTAATCTCCGTTTTGTCAGTTTTATTCTTCTTTTAAAGTTTAGGTATGACATTATTTATCCACAGAGACCAAACCACAGGTTCTGAGTCTTTTCAATTCCTTTTCCACAGTTGTCTCGCTTCTCTTAATCTATTGCATTGGGATGAAGGCGTGCATGTCAGAGCCCCATATGTTACAAACCTCAGCACATAAAACGATCTGCACGGCTACACACCAGATGTAGAAGTGAGAGAATGTGTGGTCTAAATATTTATGAACCAAACCTTTAACTACAGTTTTTCCTTCTTTTACTGGTTACTCTTGGAACGTTTGAATTTCCTATTCTTAGTTATACATACCACATCAAATACTGAAAATGTAATATGCTATAAATCCCCTTTATTGTCAAAATGATTTAGAGGATCCAAGAGGGCTTTGAAAAAATATTTAAAAAAATACCATTTGCAGTTCTGCTTAGTAGCTTTAAACTTATGACATCTGTTTTTTTAAAGCTCTCCCTGTTGACTTACATTTCACACCTGGTACGCCAAGATGGCCTTGGTAGTTTTCCACAGTGTGGTGTCCAAGCTAGGTTATTAGCCCTTAACCTCCTCATAATGGTGATTCTTATGTGTTTAAACTACATGTAGACACAGTGGAAATGATGCCAGAGTCAGTGATGGTCCTGTACTGAGTGAGCACACAGGTAAAGTCTAGAAAGTAAGGTGATCTGGGGGGGGGGGGGGGGGGGGGGGGAAGCTTCAAAGGGCACAGCCTTTATAGTCTGCCACTGGTGATTCTTTCAGGGTCTTTGAGAAAACTAAACTGGGGGCCCCTCGAACCTTCTCTAATTACCATCATGTCTGCCAGTGTTTACTCCTCTTCCCGTTTGGACTTGTTTCTTTTTGCTCTCCGGTAGGCGGATAATTCCTCTTCATTTTTCATAGTTGACTTTCATTGACAAACTTTCATTTTCACATAAATCATGCACACAATGCTTCGCAGGGCAATGATAGGGAGTGCTGTCAGATGGGCCCCCCTTTGGGAGGTTTGCTTCAATGTTATGAGCCCTCAGCCGCCCCCTACTGGTCTGGAGCCCAAAGCAGTTGCCTGCATTGCTCGTTGACAAGCAGCGCCTCTGCATAGACCTCTCAAGGCAAAGTGAAAGACAATCTGGTCCACGGAGGATTCCCTGTTTGCATCACCAGCTGTCGCTGCTTTAACGCTGAGGTGATCATCCGTGTGCTCATCAGTCCATGTCAGCCGTGGATTTACTCCATATCCAAGCGATCCCTACCTCACTGGGTCCTGGTTTTTGAAGCATAAGCACAACCTTTGAGGGCTGGACTCATGAGTTCACAAGATCACATGACAACTACTGTACAAGATCACACGGGACGAAAGAGGACACATTGCTCCTCTGAGGTGGATTTTCTGTCCATTTGGTGACTACTTTGACGTAATGTCGAAAAGATTATGTTGAACAAAGTCTCTGTAGCCTGATCCGACTGTTTAGAAACTGTGAAACAAGGAAGTTCAATTGGATTTGAAAGAACTTTAACATGTATAGTAGAAGTTATCTTTACTTCCTGACTGAAATCAATAAATCAAATTTATCGTATGTAACTAAATGAAAAGAAACAAGTAACTGTTTGACAGCACTGCCTGTTTATTTATCTGCAGTCATTGCACTACAGCTGTGTATACCGGTACTGTCTTTCCTGTTCCCTGTTTTTAAGCTGCTGTCACACCCAAATTTCCCCCATAGGGGATCAATAAAGTTTGTCCTTATCCTTACTGAGTTGTTCTCAAGCTAACACAATAAGCTACCATAAAATCCAGACTATAAGTCACGCTGGTAGATGAACAAATAGGTATTAATTGCATTACTTCCACATTCAATGTTACAGTAATAGGTGATTGACGGACAAACATTACTTTAATTTTCTATACAAGGCCTTTTTTTTCTTTCAGACCTTCTCCTATTTAACACTTTAACACTTGTTAACACTAACAATCCCTAACATGTTACAAACGTGTTTATTTGCAGTCGTGCTTAACTCTGACATGTAAGATATTTATGCAGCTCGCTGTGTGGGTGTCTGTGTGTGTGTGTATGCCTTCAGTTGTATTAGCTTGTGTGAGTGCATGTGAACGTGTATTTGTGTGTGCATGTGTGTGTACCTCTGACATGACCAATTTGCTGTAGAATACATCTAGTTATTAAAGTGAAATGGAGTAAGTGTGATGCTGGTCATAAATAGGCCTTGTTATCCTGGCTAATAGGCTGTGTGTGTGTGTGTGTGTCTATATGTGTGTATGCGTGTAAGAAAGAGAGTTGTGGGTAATAAGGTTACTTTTAAATTGCTACCAGGTGTGTGAGTGAGGCACAGACGTGGGAGAATTAGAGCCTCCCAGCTCGCATTCTGCTCCATTTGTTTCAATCTGCCCCGCGTTCCTTCTCGCAAGATTTATTTGTCTTTCCCTCACACTTTTCTTCCTTTCTTCCTTTCTTGTTGTATTCCATTCCTACTCCCTCCCTTCTCATTTTCCGTTCCCTCCGTCCAACCTCATGTTTGCCCAAGAGGAGGATCATTTACCAAAAAGAGGTTTGTTTAAATTAGGCTGATCCAAACTGGACATATCTGCAGTGTGAGGGAGACGGCGCTCTGGCTTTAGCACTGCGTTGGATTGTTCTTGACAGCATTTTAATGATGTGTTATGACCTTCTGATTAACTGGGACAGTTGGTGATAAGGACCATGTGACGACAAAGTGTTTGTACAGGAGAACATGATGGAGATAAAGCCTCCATTTTGCCCCCGCAGTAATCTGATATCCAATTAAACATTGTGTATGTTTGTGAATTCATTCCCTGTGTGAGCAGAACTGTGGCCTCCCATCAGCGCCGCTCACGCCAAAGCAAACAGAGCTAACATGAGTTAGCCCCAAATCCCTAATGAGCAGATAGGGAACAGCTAACAACTAATACATCACCTTATTGGTAAGGAATGAAGAGAAGGATAGATAGGAGGATGTCGGTTTGGTTTTAGTTAACAAGGGAGGGTGGGGTGTCATGACTTCATATTCTTCAGTCTCTCTGGGTTTGTCTCTCTGACTTTCCTTCAAGAGTATTTATGCCAAATTGTCAGATTTAGGATGAGGACTGTTTATTTCGTGCAGCTTGTATTTCTAAATGTTGACTCAGACATGCTGAGCGATTGAAAATGAATAAAACCACAGAGAACGTCACAATAATTAACTTACTCTTTGAAGACATTTATCAAGTAGCATAGTGACTGTTGAGCTGTAGGCCCTTTTAAACTGCCAGTTCATAACAGGATTCTGTTAACCCTTGTTACATCCAGGGATGGGAAGCACTCGTTTCTGTAGGTATGATATCAGTCTTAAAAGCCTTGAACACTTTACTGATATCAAAACCTTTCTTGAGTGGGAATCCAAGAGAACTGAACTTTTATTGCTTCAAAAGCAATTTCAGCATCTTCCAGCAGCCACTGTCCCGTCATTGCTCATAGATGATATATGCCTCTGATGCAGATTTCTATGTAATTTTGGTGAAAGCAACATTTAGAGGTCTTCCAGGCAAACTTGCTTTTCTGTTCGGAGTTTACGCTAGGTTCATAAACTCAGCAAAGTCCATCCATACAAATGTATTTTCTCGTCATTTACTTGCAATTAAGAGAAAAACAGCATCATGATACAGATTTGTAAAAAGTCAGAAGTGAAGCTTTGGCTGACCTGTCCTCAAGAGGAGGAGAAAACGACGTTTAAATGCTGAAGGAAGTTTGCATTGATCTGTTTGGCGTTTCAGGTAGTCGGGAAATCCAAAGGTGGTCAGCTTTTAAGACATTACATCAAACAGATTTGTAGCTCAACTTGTTTTGCCCTAGTGTTGATATCTGTTCATAAAAACACAAAAATCACACTACAATAACGCCAAAGAGCCAGCAACAAAGCCTGCTGATGTGTAATTGGTCAATACAGCTCGGACTACAGATGTATGGACACCTGAACACTTCAGACCAATGGCTCGAGATTTTACATTTCTATGTCGAGTCCGTTACTTGAGAAGTGATGTTTTCTTTTACAAGACCTTATATTTGAAGACATGATTACATTTTATTTACCTTTCCCTAATCATCATTTCACTGACCCAACGTTGAACTTATCAACATCTATTCTTGTGTTTAGTTAGCTTGATCAGATTATATGGATACCAAGAAATTAAAACACAACACGCAAGTTTTGCAGGGTGGTCTCAGTTCTGTTCCAGAGCTCAAAGGTCTAAAATCTGTTGTAAAACTTCAGAGTTACAAACTTCAGTCAGATCTGCGTTTAAAAAAAGAAAACCCAGAGGCAGTGCTCTCCACTTCATATTTCACTTTAATTAAAAATGCCTTCTGAAGATGAAAATGTGAAACAAGAGCTATTGTGTGTTCTGGGGTATCAAGGCCAATCCCAAGTAACATTTGGGACTAAAATTATTATTCACTTGATAAATAACTTGAAGAGGATGTTTGCTAGAGGTCCACAATGCTGTAATTGTGACTAAAAGTAAATGAAGGTCTGGGAGTCCTTGCAGTGAAGAAGGCTGATTTGTTTTTCAGAGGCGTCTCATAAATATTCCAAATCTGTAAACAGGCTCACACAAATTCTCTTGGTTTGAGAACTATATCGAGAGTTAATGAGTTGAAATGTGTCCTCAGAGTTAAGTCAGCAGAAAGGCAATTAATCTGGTCGCACGAAAAGAACAAATATAAACGTGACCTATATCTTCACTAAGATATCTCACTTTCAAACAAGCACATCTGTGCACTTCTACTTAACTGGTTTTATTAGGGTTAAGTATTGTTTATGTTGTGCTATTCAACTGTGAACTGGACATAGTTTCAGGAACATCACCCATTGATTTTTAAAGGGGTGATATGAAGCCCAATGATGGCGGTCGCCACCTAACTTTAGATCCATCTAGAAACAGACAAACAGAAGTGGTCTGAAGTGCGCCTTGATCCTCTTCTGACTAAACTAAACCAAACCCCCAATTATCCAAATGTATGTAAAACCAAATGGGACACCTTCCATTTTTTTACACTGGATTGGTTGACTTTTGATTAAAATTTGTGAAGGAAATCAATGTGAGTTTTTATGTTTTAGTCTTTTATCCTTTATTTGCCCTTGAGACTGATCTGCCTTCATGGAGGGTCTATTTCTTTTTTGTTAAAAAGTGTAGAGAACTAAGCTTTTCAAACTTTCAGCTTTAAGAAATAAGCCAAACATTTTGGAATGAAATTACATTAAGATAGAGTTCCAGTATTTGTTACGCGGTGTAAGAAAAAAATATAAATACATTAATGCTGTGATACTGAGATGCACTGTCCAATTTCAAAACTGGGGACAAACTTTTGAGAGTACAGTTGAAATTTCACCACAAAAAAGGTCAAAATATGGAGCCTCTCATTAGTTCAGGCAGGTCACAGAGTCGCGCTCTATTATCCTACCAGAGCCTCATCAGGCTGATCAGCTGAAAGCATCCTATTGGCCAAATAGTTCTTATGCCGCCTTATTTAAAGTGCTATGCCTCTCTCTCTCTCCCTGCTCCCCCGATGCATGATGCATCTGTTTATCTTACTGCCTTTAAGCTTTCCTTGTATCCATGGGAAGGTCAGGAATGTGTGCTGTTCCTGCCTAATGCTTTCCACGTAAGCATGTGAAAGGGCAGGGAGATCCCTCACTGTGCCATACTGCTAAATATGGAGAAAAAAAATCATTTTGACAAAGTGGTTCTGACCGTGCTTGCCCCGGTCAAGGTACGAAGTAGGGAATGGTGGGATTATTTTGGGGGGCTGTATCTGTATATTGCCTCGATGCCTGGAGGGAGGTGTTGTTCTCTGCTCTTTTGTTGATAGTGTGATTCTGATAGTGGGATAGTTTCCCTCTGTGAGATGCATATATACGTGAACAGGCAGGTCAGGAGAATCTCCGAAGCGGTCCCAGATATCTAGACATTTTCAGCAGGTGTGTAAAATAGGCTCATGTTTGAAGGATGGAAGAGGTATAACTCTACTATATTTATTTTCTTCTGTCACAGTTCAAACATATAAATCACTACATTATATAACAAACATGTTCTCTGAAAGCCAAAGGGCCACACTGTTTTTTTTATTTCTTTCTTTCAATAAAAGTACAGTTTGGGCTCCATGTAAGAATGTGGTGTTCAGTCTGGAGGTATGTGTGCCTCCCTGCTGCTAACAGACTCCGAGTCCAGGCAGAGCACGCACAAATTAGGAGTGTGTTTTTCTTTTGGAAACACTACTTCCCTGTTGGGAGCAGTGTTTGCTATTGCTTATCAACCGGCACAGAGGCTGCTTCAGCCCCTTCTGCACTGGCAGGGGGTCTGTGTGTGTGTGTTTCTGTGTGTGTGTGTGTGTGTGTGTGTGTGTGTGTGTGTGTGTGTGTGCACGTATGTTTGTCTACGCACCCACACCAGCAGCCACCTACTACACAGCACCCCTGGCCCTGCCTTAAACTGGCAGGTGGTCTTAGACTCACAGACACTAAACACACTGAGCAAGCACACGTGTAACGCACACAGAAAACTTTCTTTACAGTTCTCCTGTGTGTGTGTGTGTGTGTGTGTGTGTGTGATTTCCTCACCTCATCTCACCTGTGTTTCATCGCTCCATCTTCCCTTCCTTTAATCCATCCCTCGATCCACCATGGTCGATATCTACTGAATCTATATTTCACTGTGTCGTTTCAGAGGGGTTTCTTTTACTCCTCACATGCTTACAAAACAATATGATGCATTACAATGGGTTATACATTAGATTTATAGATGCTGAGCCTTATGTTTGAACTTTAAGTTCCTAATAAGAGTTTTATGAAAGAACCCCCCCCCCCCCCCCACACACACACACACACACACACACACACACACCCAGGACAAAATCTAATCTTGACAACCTCGGAGCAGATCTTACGATCCCCCAGAGATCTGCGACTGCAGCTTGGGAACCAATGCTTTCAGTTATTGTTTATTCAGGATTTCATTGGCGACGTTCCAAAGTCGCACCTTGACGTTGTCTTTAAGCTATTTTTGAAAATTCTGTTCACTTTTTTTTCTCTGGATTTCCAGTTTTTACTTTGTTGTTTACTGGAAGGGTTGTAATTTTCCATCATGTTGTTGAGGTGGGGGTAAAGTTGCTGTGGTAGGCCCTTTCCAAGACAGCCTCACGCAACCCTGAGATTTGAACAGTTATGTAACTGTGTCAATGATCTGTGCCTTGGTAGGATTTTCAATGGGTTTCCGATTTCAGCCCCTCTTTGGATGGATTTTTCTCTTGAAGCTAAATTTGGTTAAATTCCATTTGAATGCTCGGTCAAAAAAACTGCAGCAAGATGAAGCTCGGTAGTGAGGCAGACATGAATAGGACCATGATCTCCACAGCCGTGTGTGTCAGTGTTTTAGTACTCAAACACATCTGTACTACACACCTGTGTCAGTGGAAGTATTCAAACAGGTTTTCTGATCAAGACTTCACTGTTTTCACTCACTTTCTACTCAATTCTCCTCTTTTTTTTATCTCTGAACTGATCCGACCTTGGATCCTTGCAAGTATTCTCCAAAGAAAAATCCTAGTCAAGATAGAAAGAAGTAGTCAAGATAAGATTTGGACAATGTGTAAGATATCTACCTAATGAACTTATAAAGTGGCTTTAGTCCATCATCAGACATGAAGGAAACATGCTTTGTTGACAACAATACAGCAGCCAGTATGTCCTCCTTCTAACTGAATAGTCTGGATCTTTAGGTGGTGTTAAGGTGACCCCACACAGCTGTTTTGTACACCTACAGGGGCGTCCCCAGGATCGCTCGTCCTCTTTAAAGGATTATATGAAATTGGGCCCTTCCACCACAGCCAACCCTGACATTGATAATGTCACATATTTCATGATTGACATATTTCAAAGCTGTTTTTGCTTTTTCTTGTCACTGCTGTTTGTAAGTTGTTGACTGTGGATGTGCAATTATCCACCATGACGATGAGGTGGGGGCTCTAACATGTCCCTCCTCTAAAACCCTTTGAAAACACATTTTTTAAGGGATACAATCTTTTATTTTTCTTATCGCTTTAAAAAAAAAAACACTATCTAAAAATGTGTAATGTGGAAGAAAAGAATTAGATCTGCAATAATTCTGCCAACCTCCTCCACCCCTTCTAAATAACTCAAGCATTGGCAACTTTTTCAGAATGAAAACAAAGCCATGTTTAGTCGTGTAATTTCAACAGTTTGTTTGCAGTCTTTGCTAAATATAAAAACAAGAAAGGATCTAAGGTGCCTAGTTGTTCTAGTTTTTGTTGCCATGGTTTCAATGTTGTTGATTCTGAGTTTAAAGTCCTGTCATTATAACAACGCTTGTATCAAACAATATTCATGAATTAAACAATGTTATACTGTACAGATTTTTGTGCTTCTGAATCTTTAAAAAAAAAAAAGTACAATGTTTCCGTCATGTTTTTATTTTCATTACTTGTTTTAGAGAGTAACAGGTTGGAATCATGTCTATTTATTTTACATTTTGGTCTTTCGTTACTATTCATTTGGGCCGGGGGGGAGATATGAATCCCTCTCTTGCTTCAGCTGGACACTCAGATCCAAATTGCTTTGCTATGAATAGCTCTGCGATGCCGCTGAATGAGAAAAGTAATAAAGTAAATGATAATGAGGATTCAGCTGCTTCTCCGCCTCCGTTTGAGGCAAAAAATGGCGACCTGGTGGGAGACAAGACGGCGTGGAATAGGGTCAGACAGGGGGACATTAAAAGGCTGTACGGGTCAATGGCTCACACTTCAGTTGGTGAGTGGGACACAATGAGCCCCCCGCAGAGTGAGTGGAGGCCGTGGAATAACATCAGACTAAAGAAGAGCTGCAGAACAACGAGGGTCTTTGCCTCCGTGATACAAAATGGCTGACTGCAGAGAGGCGGTGGCATGAAATTAGATTTGTCAGAGAGACACTGGCTGGCTGTGTAAGGGGTCAAACTGTGGAACTCCTGAGGTGGATAGATTACCCTGAGAAAAGCAAATCTCGCCTTAACACTGGACAAGAACGTGACGTGAAGTTTTAGGACGATGTCAAGTGACGTGACTCCGATCAGAACGTCTTCACAGATCCACGAAGGCTCGGCCGTTCTTCATGTTCAGACTTAATTAAAGCTGTCAGAGACGGCAGCGAGGCCTTTTAGTTCTCACTGAACACGTTTATTCATATCTCAAAGCAAAACAAAGAATCATCCGAGAAAAAAGTGTTTTACTGGTTAAATTTTTTTTAAATTTTTTTTAATGTCATCTGGAAGCCGAGCTGAAGCCTACTTTTATTTACTGATTTAAAAAAAAATGTCACAAATATTTATATAAAAAAAGAAAAGTTAATTGTACATATATTTGGTTAATTTTGTAGAAAAGAAGTACGAACAATGTTTTATGAAATAAATAAAATATGTGCCCATATGTCACCCGCAAAAGTAAACACATTACGAAACAAAATATTTTACCAACTAAGAATAATCCTGATTCATTTATTCTGTACACACTAAATTCTCTTTAATTGTATGAATGGTTTCCATCGCATTCTGTCTTATGTCAAATTCACAGCAAATAAATGAAATTATAAATGTCATTAAGACCAAATTGTATTGTTGTTGGAAGAGCAGAACAAATGTTGAGTTATTAATCTCTATATGTTGGAAGATGTAAATATTAAAGTAGTGTATTGTTAATGGATGATGTTTTTTCATTTAACGTTCTTCTTTGAATACACTCTCCTCACAAAAGGATGAAAGTTACATTTATTTTTAATGTTTATGTTTTACATCAATATCCAAACAAAAACTAAAAGCTAGCGGAGATGCTAAACAAAAAAGAACAATGAAATACACAGTAACAGAATCAGCGCCAAACCTTAAATGAAGTACATTCTGATTTCAGTTATTGGACAAGCAGGGTCACTGAATCAAGAACGTTTGCCTCTCTTTGATAAGGTCACGGAGCACAGAGACACCCTATGTGTCCGACCTTCTTCAGTCAGTTCGCTATACTTTTAAGAGGCGCATCATCTTTGTCATCTTGGGAGAGCTCAGACGTTCCTCTTGGCAACAACCATGTCATACTGCGTTGGATGGAGAGACAGATGGGTCAGAAGAGAGTCCTTTGGTGAAGCCAGTAAAGAACTTTAAATTGAACAGGCTGGTGTCTGGCAGGTTGATGGTACACTCACAGAACAAAGGTAGCACGACAACAATCAACAATCAGGAACCAAACAACAACATAAACTGTGCATGTAGTTGACAAAGACACTGGTCTAACAAAACAAACGGGGACTATGAGATTTAACGTTGAACAAAGTGGAAATAAAGTGACCATCGGAGTTGTGCAGTACAGTGCTTAAGTGCAGCTATAATTGCATGACATTTGCAAACAGTATAGCAGTGAGATGACGCACATGAATGTGTATGCAGTACTACACTTGAGTTGGATGTATATAAAGGTGATTAGACATGCTTCCAAATCTGATTTGGTAAAAGCCACACAGACTGTTTGAGGTTTCGTGACCAACTAAACACACCAAAGGTCTTCTTCGCAGGCTTCTTTTCGGTGCTTTGATTTATGCTGAGAAAACGTCAGCGACACATGTTGGGAACATCATGTGCTTCGAGTCAAGGCTCTGGTTCATAAGATGTAGGGGTTTGTAATACCTTTACACTACTACCTGACTACTAAACCTCACAACCTCTCTGTAAATTCAAACACGCACACAAGCGTAGTGTGCCATTGTGTCGACAAAATGTCAGTGACCATAACACAGAAAGCAACAATGTATCATTTTAGGAGAGGGGATTGTTTAATCATCTCAATGGTGTCGGGATTTTATAGCCTGAAGGGAACGCTGCACTCAGACAAATGTTATGTTTTGAAATCGCTTAGTGAGAAAGATGGAACACTGGAATGGATCATCGCCATGCTCAGTATAAACTAACTTAGTGCAACACGTCTTTCTTGGGGGGCTTATGAACCTGCTGCCCCGGGACGAGTCCCTGCCATGGAACAGATTCAGACAGAGAGACACTGCTCGTCCTCGGGGGGTCCAGCAGGGCTGGGTTTCCCCGCAGAGTCTTGTAGCTGCCTACTGAGTTTCCCATGACCGTTCATTTTGAAAGGCTCAGAAACACGAAGGCAGATGAAGGCCGAAGCACAATGCGCACAACAAAAGCGAGCCGAGAGTCGGTACAGTGAAGAAGAGCTTGCAGCTTACCTTGTCTCAGATACACCACATGTTCGCTTTGTTCAATGGCACGTCCTTTCATAACCTGAGCATGCCAAGATCATCTTCAGTCCTCAGCTTCAGAGAAATTATTTTTAAAGCATTTATTATGGGCATGGAGAGGTTTAGACCTGTATCATCGAGTCCAATCCAGTGAAGTTTGGGTTGAAGAACAATATCTGTGAATTGAAAAGAAATGCAGGAAGCGTCGTGTTTGTCTTTACATTTAGCCGCGCACACTGCCCGTCACCATGCATCTTAACTGATTCCACCCAACATGATCGACCTGCTCTGATTGTTTATCTGAAATGTAATCTCCGCTCTTTCTTTCACCCTGCAGGTGTTTGGATCTGGCTTCAACACATTAAAACAGCACAAAGACTCCCTCTATCCAACCAATAAAACTGCAGGAATCTTTGGCGAAGACACCGGCTGACTTGTCGGGGTCGTCCACGCAGTGAGTTTACAGCTACTTTTTACCTTTAAATGTCACTGTTTTTCAGACTACTGTTAACAATTGAAAAAGACAAAATGTTTGCATTACTGGAGTCAGGCAAGCCAGAACAAACAGAGGCCGAGAGCCTTTACGTAGCATTGATACAATCTTTCAAAGCCATGACTCATGATTTGTAAATAGAGGTGAATATACTTATAGTAATCAGCGGCTTTTAGCTTCATTTCCCCGTGATGTACGTGTCATTTAAAGTGATTCACTTGTCTTGACCTTAAAGGCATCACCATCACTTCGTCTTGTTTAAAACATTTCGTCTTTTATCGTCCTATCATATTCATGATGTGCAGAGAAAGAGAGAGTCTCTGCAGGACTTGTCAGGGTTTGAGTCGATGCTGTGACGGCCCAGCTTCCAAGCCTTCTGCTTATAACAGGAAGTGATGTCAGTTGACAGGAATGTGACCTCATTTTAGCTCAGGCATGTTCATTGGCTGACATATGTTGCCAAGGAAAAGATCTCGCTGTCGAAGATAAAATATTTCAACGTGGGTTTTCCTTTCAGAAGCTCATATTAAATCACACGAACTGCATGCAAGCAACACAAGGAGAGTAACCAGTTAAAACGCTGCCTGTAGAGCAGCTCAGCCAATCAGCTTTATGGTTGTATGGACGGCTCGGCCAATCACAATGCAGGATTTTCACAAAGCCACATGGTGAATGTGGAGTCCATGCAGAGATTATGGTGAATGGGTCAGTTTTAATGTTCGTTTGAGACACTCTGGTTTCAGCTGAAAGACCTGCACTCATGTCAAACAGAAAGGTGCATGCTGGGTAATAGGGGTAAAAAAAAGAACCCTAACACTTGTCTGTTGTCATGACATTCACAAACTACTTTAGGCTCGCTGTGATCTCTGAAGAGAGACCTCAACCATAGTCGAAGACGGGATTTAATCGGCAGCAGCATCATCTCGAATTTTCAGTTTATACATTTGACGTTACTTGTTATGTGAATGAGTTTTTTACATATCCATGATTAAAAGCCAATTGAATATATTAATTTGTTTCTTATCAAGTACAGTTTTCTTTTTTTAAATCCACAGCATTTTTAAGTAAAAATAAATCTTGTCTGTATATTTATAGAATTAGAATTCAAGACTTAATTTAAAAAGAGAAAGGCAGGATAGAAACCTATCGATATAATAAATACTGTTATTTCAAAAAAATAAAAACTTTATGAATTATGTTGCTACATGAAGGTCACTTGTTGTTGATCAAAAATACTAAACAAGCCTCAGTCAGAAATTGACACTTTTTAGAACACAAACTTAAAGCTGTTTTATTTTTAAAACATCTATAAATTGAATGCAAAGAAAAACTCAGGTCTGGCCTGTTTTTTAGTTTTGTGAAAATACTGCAGACATTTTGCCGGTCAGTTTTTGTTTGTGTTTGCAACTTTGATTTAAAGTTAATTAAATTATTCATGCATTATTGGTTTGACAGTGTAATCAGCTTTTCTGTGTGATATTTGAAATTAAAGGGAAAATTAATCTAATGAGTTAATGTTATAAAATCATTGTTCACATGCATTTCTGTAAGACCATGTTTCTTTAAACTTCTTTCACTGTATTCGATATGTCAAACCACTAATTTAACCCTAAATCTCTGACATTGATATTAAGTATTCAGCATTTTATAAATTTCACAATTTATTTTTCAAAATGTAGAAAAAAGAAAATATTTCTTAGTTTGTGACGTCGCTGATGGAGCACTTGGTGGAGGGATTCCAATAGAAGCCCGAAATGTTGTCATAAAATCAGTCCATATAATTCAAAGTTCTAATAGTAAAATATTTAAAGTTTTCTATCACTAAAGATCTTTTAAATGAGTCTAGAAATACTGAATGTCAAATCTGTGTTTGGAAAATTGTTGAAATTGTTCCTAAAGAGCGAGCGGGAGGACAGACGTGTTTGAACTGCGGTAACTCTTGAACTTCAAATGTTCTACCACCAAATGTGCAGTGATACAGATCAGAGTGTTGCCTCTTGGGATATGTAGTTTTTTGGTCTGCGTTCAGTCAGGAAGGAATGCTATCAAACAGTTTCAAGAAAAAGTTGATCTTTCTCACAGTAGATTCGTACGGAGCAACTTCGGTTAAAAATGCTGCCCTTGCTTTTCAAGAATGTGGCTTATTTCTAAAAACTTTAATTTTTACCATCCACCACTTCTTTCCTTCAAATGCATGAGTGTTAGATCGGTGTTTTTCAACGGGAGGGTCCCGAACACCCGATGAGGGTGTTACAGGGATGCAGAAACGTTGAGGGAAACGAGCGGGAAATGGAAAGAAATGTGAAATCAGTGAGACTTCGATGTTCATATCTTTCTCGATGTTATTAATCACTACAAATCAAAAATCTGTGTGTTCTTTCTCTATTCCAGCAGTTTCATTTAAAAGAAATCTTCCAATATGAGGGTCGCCAAAACACTCTAATACTAAATGGCAGTTCTTTGTGCGGTGGCGAACCGTACCTTAAAAATGTAGTATTATACTGTTTATCCGTTAGACAGCAGTTAATGTTTTTTTTTTCTTTCTAATCTTGCCACTCATTATAACTTTAAAAACCTTTAGTGGATGTGTTTTATTTTAAGCCAGCCTGTGAAACCGTTACATGTAAGTTAGAAAGACAGAGAAGCATTAAGCTGTAAATGTTTAATTCAAACGATCAAATGTATTCCTCGATGTGTAAGGAGCAGCGAGTGAACACTGTGAAGAGTCGAGATAGAAGAAGAAGAAGAAGAAGTAGTAGTAAGAGAGGTGGAGGAACACAAAGCAGAGCAGAGAGAATGGAAGTTTTGACAGTCATCCCCACCAACAACCGAGGGTGGTGAGGATCCACGCTGTCCTATTTTTCACTACTCACTCTGGGTATGGCATCACACTGTGCATTCTCTGTGTTTATACTCAGTGTTTATTGTGTGTGTGTGTGTGTGTGTGTGTGTGTGTGTGTGTGTGTGTGTGTGTGTGTGTGTGTGTGTGTGTGTGTGTGTGCGTGCATATACCCAATCCCAACTCAATTCCTTGTGTGTCCTTGAAAGGCTGTGTGCACATCTCTGTCATTGGCGTGCACAGCTCTTGTGTCGAGGAATGAACATATATTTCTGTGTGTGTGTGTGTGTGTGTGTGTGTGTGTGTGTGTGTGTGTGTGTCAGAACCCTCTGTGGTGCTTATTTGCCGTCTCCATGACAGAGCATACAGCTGCATCTCAAGACAAACTAGGCCAACTCTGTGGAGATGGAGCATCTGACATTTGGCACCTGTTATCCAAACCTCTGAAGACTTTGTTATATCACAAACTCTCAGGTGTGAGGAGCTCTGTGATCGCCCTCCACGCTGACCTCCAGGGTCTCTTCTTTATTTTCTCTATTCCTTTCTTTTCTCTTGCACTTATTCCTCTCACATTTCTGGGATAGAGGACTAGAGTGGAAGGTATAACAAACCTGAAAGATTGAACCAATCCTGAAGACTACAAACACAGGACATGCTGGCTGTTTGTTTGTCCGTTATTATTCAGTCTGTGGTGTGTTTGAACAATCAACTTGAACCATGTTTACAGCTCAATTAGACCATTTTATTAAAATACTGTCCTTGTCCCAGTGTGCAGATAAAGGGGAGTATTGATGGAAGCTCCACACAATGAGGCGATATGCCCCCTTTGAGCTTTATGGACCTTCTTTTGGTTGATCTATTTCTAAACAATCTGAAAAACAAAGTCAGCAAGCAGAAAATGGTGATTGTATGTCAAATGGGCAGCAAATATGTGTCTCAGTCTAAAAGGCTTCATTCTCACTCTAATGCTCTCCACGTGTTTCAAAGAAATAGTTTGAATACTAATACTCTTTAAAATGGAGCCAAGCTCTGATTCTCTGGGATGATTCTTACCAAAGAAAACTGATGAGTTCTAGAGAAAGTTTCTTTTACAAGAGAGCGCTTCCAATCAGTGCACATTTTCAAGTTATGAGTCTTTTTGAAATTGTCCATCATATCAACCGCAGAGTTTGGGGAAACAGAATTAATCCGTGGCTACTTAATCAGATGGAAAAGGCTGCCCATCACTGGTTCAATTTCTCATTCAGTCTCGGAAGAAGGACGGGTTTTTTTTCCACATGAAAATGAGCTCGGTGCAGTTCGTGCTGTACAGTATTTTGCATCTCAAACCAAACTAGGACAAACCAGAGCTTTGGAGATGCAGAGGTGACATTTGGCATTCACAGCAAATCTCCAAAGAGTTTCTCTCAGAAAGTCTATTCTTATCTTTGTTTCCTTAGGTGTGTTTGTTTCCTCCCACTGTCTTCCTGTCTCTCTTGCTTACTTTCTCTCCTGCCAGTAAACCTCTGAAGAATTGAACTCAAAAGGAATTCTTTGTCCGTTCTGCTTTATTTGTCTCTACACCTTACCTTTGGTTTTCTTAGTGTCTCACAATGAGGGTCAGTCCAACAATCTGGGCCCAGTTAATTATATTCATTTGGATCCATGTTTTACTATTTAGGACCAACTAACCAAACTTTCTTCAGTCCTTGTTTTTTTTTTAACAAAGCAAAATCAGGATTGAATAGTGATGTCATTTGGAGCACATGTACAGAAGAGATCTGGCCATGGATATACAGTATTATAGAATGGATACAGCATCAGAGGAGGCACTGTATTCATTCTGCTCAGTTGCACATTAAGAACCAAACAAAGTCTAACCTTGTGAAGCTGCTTGGTGATGCTGTGGTGTTCATGTCCCATCTCTTCTTCTAACCAAAACACGCAATTAGGGCCAGATTTACTGAACGTTTGTGTGTATTAAAACGTGTGCAAACTTGAGACCACCAGCAAAAAATGCCCAACTGATGTACTAACAGCGTGCAGTGAGGATTGCGTCTTTCATGTGAGCAAAACAACACGTATTGTCCAAATAGTACGTTTGCCTTGATGAATATGCAACACGAGGCGTTTCTGCCTCAGCGTGTAAAATACTGGGAGGAGAAAATGTAAAGAAGTTAAGTTAGTACACGCAACGTGATTTACCAAGACAGGAAAAAATGTGACGGTGTCTGAATTTAACACCTTTGAAAAGAACGTGTTAATCCAAGAGCCCCAGCGTGACGCACTGCAGGCTGTAGTTAGGAGGAGACATAGGCACAATAAAAGAAGGTTATCGCTTTTGTTCCCCTCACACACGTTAACATGTTTTCAATGACTTATTTTTGATTTGCTTTAATAATAGTAAAACAAGAGAAATGCCATCATTAAATGAATATAACTGAACATATTCAATATTCACAGCCTATTTCCCTCTTTTCTCCACCATTACATTTAAACTGTGCATTTCCTTTTTCTCGGGTTGCACGTCTCTCTGGTGCGCTCCTTTCGCAAAGGTATTAATGTCCGATCACACGGCGCTGACCTGCTGTCTGGTGCGCCTGAGCGCCTGCGCCACAGCTTGCACCTCCTGCACAATGTATGACAATTCCTTGAAAAAACGAAGGGAAGAAAAGAGAGGCACGTTTTAATGTTGTGGTTTTCCGATAAGCCAAATGTTATTTTTGTGATATTCTGATTTATCTGCTATAACTCGAAAATACTGGACGTTTATTTGCATCCCCCACTCATACCTATTTTGCGCTTGCAGTCGTCCTGCTTTCCATCCAAACTCACCGTGATGTAAACCAGTAGAACACGTTAAAGTCTGACTTAAATATTACCACCTCCACAAGGTTTGCACCTGTTATTATTCATGCAAATATTCTCAGTAGATCATCCGCAAAACGCCCACAAACCAAACGTGGAATCTTTAAAGTGAACTCACAATTTAGTACTCTTTAATTGGGTCTAAGTGAATCAGGCCTTTAGTGTTTTCGTGGCGTTTTATGCCTTTATTTAGAGATAGAATACTGGATGCAGTCAGAAATCAGGGAGAGAGAGCGGGGAATGACAGGCAGGAAAGGGGCCACAGTTCAGATCCAAAAACCCAGGCCTCCTGCACAAGTGTGCACCAGGCTACCGCTGCCCCTATCACACATTGACTTCCATCATCGAACCTGAAGTGTCAAAGGTCCATCAGGTGGGTGCGGTGCACAGCAGAACAGACTGTTGATTTAAAGCAGACGCTAACGGTTATGGAAAGTTGAATTCAGCCAGTCAGCAGGGGGCGCTCTAAACGGTTTGGCTTCACTTCTCAGCAGCTCATGTGACGTCCATAAAGTCTTTGACCCTAGTACTGACATGTCAATATTGCAAAACCTGTTCTGTATGAGTATGACCTCCAAATCACGTCTGAATTTTGAACATGCCACTTTCATGATTGTATCTTGTGTTTTGGATCTAATAATAATAATAATAATTTACACTTTATTAATCCCACAAGGGGAAATTCAGTTTTTACACTCTGTCTAACACACACATAGGCCGAGATACACACTCATGCACAAACAGGGTTCTAGTGACATGCATTAATGGAGAGGTCTCAGAGTGAGGGGGCTGCCCACAGCGAGCGCTCCAGAGCAGTTTTGGGGTTCGGTGCCTTGCTCAGGGGCACCTCGGCAGTGCTCAGGAAATGGACTGGCACCTCTCCAGTTACCAGACCAGTTTCCGGACTTGGTCCGTGCCGGGACTTGAACCGGCGACCCTCCGGTTCCCAACCCAAGTCCCTACAGACTGAGCTACTGCCGCCCCTGATCTGAATGTATTCGTACCACTGCAGAACTGAGGATGAATCACAAGGAATGTAGATAAACATCTCACATGAGGCCAAATGTGAAAGACAGCCATCAGCAGAATGATCATGTGTAGGTTGAACTCACCTGCGATTTATTGAGCCCGATGTTTTCCTAGGTCTTGTATCAATGGGTTTATCGAGACTTTTACACGACAATTACCATTCCTACTTCAGTCGCTCACAGCAGCAAAGAAAATAATCACACAGTCACTGTAGAGACTGTCACAGGCTCACAGAAAGCTGGACGAAAAGGCAGGATACAACTTGAACAATCTATCACAGGTGCAACACATACAACTCATACAATCCAGCAGTTTGTACTTGTATTTGTGTGTGTGTGTGTGTGTGTGTGTGAAGCAGAGAAAAAGCGTATTCACAGGTTCTCATTTCCCATTAGTCTCCATGAATAGAAAAGTGTTTGTAGCAGCTCTGCCTTATTATGCAGTAAACAGGCGTGTCAGACTACAGAACCTCTGCACAGAAAGAGGCGAAGGAGTAATAATGGCCGAGGTTCTTTGGGGGAAAATATACACCAACGCACAAAGACACACACATACACACAGGGCTGGACAAGCAAGTGTTCGTAGTGTGATAACTTCATCTCAGCGTGGGGGCGAGTTGCGGGAGAGTGAAGCGCCTGGGGAGAAAGGGATTATGGGTAGGGAGTGGGGTGCAGCGTCGAGACCGCACGCTGAGAGAGAGGACGCTTGACCCAGACAGAGCATGAGAGAGATGCTCACACAATTGTGCACGTACACATACAGAGATGCATACTTTCACTTGTTGTGTTGTGGAAAAATGCACACACACACACACACACACACACACACACACACAAATACCATAAACTCCCTCAGACAAATCTCTCTCCTCCAGATCAACGATGATTCTATCTAGCAAGAAAAGGAGAGAGAGCGCTTCCTCTACCCTCACAAAGCCAAAGATTTATCAGCCCTGATGGTATTTCCTCTCTTTGTCCATCCTCTTCATCACCCTTCATCTTTTTTTCCTTCTTCTCTTCCTCCTCCTCTGGCTTTTTGTCTCACTGCATGGCGTTTCATTCGGCCACCAGTTGCCATGGCGAATGACACGCACAAAGAGCATGAGCAGCCCGATTAAAGATCTGTCTGTTTCCCTGGCGCGCGCACACACTCACTCGGTGCCAGCATCACACTCGCTGCACTCTGACCTTTTGTTACAGAGAGGTTTAACAAAGTGTGAAAGGAGGAAGAAAAAAAGGCCAAAGTTGAGAAAAAGAGGAAGAGAACAGCAATTAAAAGATAATTATCTTCAAGAAAAAGGAGGAGAACCTTCATGCAGTCGGTACTGCTGTGGGACGGATGAAGAGGGAGAACGAGCGGATTCCCTGCAGTGTAAATGTCAAAGCCTTCCTTTGACCTTCTGCTGCTTTCCTTTAGCTCGACTACAAAATTCTGTCACTAACAGATTAACTTGACTCAATTTGAATGAAATGATCAAACCTCTGAGAACTCTTAATCTTAATCACCTGTCACAAATTCTGTCTGATCCTTGAAATACTTCTTGACAGAAACATCAAATTTGAAATTGGCACAAACTAAACTTGCCTTTTTTCCACACAAAGCCCAATTAAGAGCTCCTGCCTGCTGCCTGGGGTCAAGTGAAACCTTCAGAAATTTCCTTCCTCACAAACGGATGCAGGGTCTCTATCCTCTGAAGTCATCTTCTCAGGCAGTGCTCAGTGAGCTATTGCTAACCTTGTAGCGATCCAGCTGTACTGACATCATTCATTCATCAACTAGTTCATTCATTCACCAATCCAACCGTTCACACCCACCTAGCACCAATCATCCAATAACGCACGATTTAAAACCACCCCTCCAAACACTGGCGTTCAGGACTACTGAAGAGACACACATCAACCCATTTAAAAACTAAAATACTCTTACCTGCTTGTGGAAGTATCTGCTGTTAAAACCATTGATCGCTGCCTCTTGGTAAGAGCTAAAAAAAAGTTAGCATCAATAACATTCCAAACGTTCTCTGTTTAAACCCGTGATTTTATAACTCCGCAGAATAACGAGCTTCGTCACAGCCGTGTCATCCCTGACATCTCAGACTCTACTGACGGGAGGTACAGTGACTGACTTCTTATTTAGTAAAGTTTAAAAATGATTTCTTGTGTTCCAAAAGTCACATTGTTGTTTTCCGGGTTGTTTGTAACCCGGATTGGATCTTTTTATTCATTGGACTGACACGGAAAGGATTGACGGAACGGGTGGTGGATTATGTGAAATGGATTGTCCTCAAACAATTTCAAATACACAAACTGAAAATGGAACTGGTGTCTGTTGTATTTGTTGTTATATTTAATGTAAAAATGTTTTGAAACTGTTGTTTATGCATGTTTGTTGCTAGTTTTTTAGTGCTTTTTTTATGCGCTGCAGGTTTGCACTGGGGGTTGGGGGGGATTGCAATTTCATCTGTGCTGTATGTTTAACATGGAGCATATTTGACAAATAGACAACCTTGAACCTTGAACCTTGAACCTGAAATGTTTGTTGTGCGGGTTAAGGTATCTTGGTTTAACACATTATTATTTGTCAGACTGACTCTGACTGGCACCCCTTCCTTTAAGACCAGACCCGTTACAACCTTCAACTTGAGAAAAAGGTGCTAAACGATAAAATCAACAAAACTGACAAAGACCGGAGGTAGAACTGCAGAGCATGAACAGCTTCTCCAGAATGGTTTTGGATAATATTAATCACAGCATGTTCAAAATACATTTGTTTTGCTTCATATTGAACAAACTGATGATCCACGACTGGAGTCTGTTTTCACTCTCGATCCAGCAAGTGGCCCAACAATCCCAATGACAGTCTGACTTCAGGGTGATTGAGATGTAACCTCGATGGGAAAGTTTGTCAAAGAGGTTTTTGTTTTTTTTTCTTGCCTGATGCATGAAAGAGGAGCTCTTCTGTGATACCTCAAGGTATTGCATGCCCTCATTGGCAGAGCAGGGCCCACATCTGTTAATTGTTCTTTATTGACACAATTTGTTATTAATATTTTAACCACTATGTTTAATTCAGGAGTGATTATCCCAACATTCTGGTTTCATTCCTTTTCACCAACTTGAGTTGGCTCTGCGAAGAGGTGAGACAGCGTAACAGAGACTGTTATCTGACACATCTGTATCATGTGTAGCCCGAGAGCGGCTATACAGGGGAGAGAAAGAAAGTGCTGCATCTGCTCTCATTGGCTATAGAAGGAACAGTGATTGGAAGGTCCTTATTGGTCAATTGATTGTTTCAATAAAAAGGGAAAAGGAATACATTAATCAGGACAGAGGATAGGAAGTTTTGAAGCAATGCATAATTCTTTCTAGATGTTAAGTGCTCTTTTTAATGGAGAGATTAATGGTTAACATATAGTTAAAGGCAGGGTTGGTCATTTTGTCCAGATAGACTTTTTAAGATTTTGGTTGATTTTGGTCTCTTTAGGTCCTGACACACAGTATTAACTTATGTGCTCTGAAACATGAGCAAAGAAAACCTGTAATCTGTAGTAGTTGTAAGCCTGTAGACTGTCAGCCATGAGGTGAATGAACCAATCACAGCCTGACCTGTCCGCCTGCTCGTTCTCTACCTCTTGCTTGTACTAGCCCAGACTCAAAGGGCTTCAGCAGACATTAATATGACTCGGCCAGTTAACCCTGTTAGTTCAGTATTTACAGCATCCACAGGCGTCGTCAGGACGCTTCACTGCTTACTGTTTCACACGAATCAGCTGCTGAGAAGAAATTGCATTGAGCTGATTGAAGCAGATATGGATGAGCAGGATAATGGAGAGATATTTTCATGTATACGTTTCAGAGGCCTTATTTTACCCGTCTAATGCTGCATGATTGGAAAAGGTCAGACCAGCATCTTTTTTATTTTTTATTTTTTCACCATCTGTGTTCGTCTCTCTTGTTCTCAGAGCGATCTCACAGAGAGAAGCTGTCTTCTTCCCTTTCTCTCTCAAACTGTTTTTTTTTTAATCAAAGAATTGGTCCCAGCAGTGTCTCAAATATTACCAGTGGTCGCATAGCTATGGAAATCACGTCAGCGTGCTGGAGACGTGGCCTTTTCTGAGGACCCCAAGGACCCTGCACTCACAATACAGTCTGGCCTGTCAATCTCAGAGTTCGTTTCGATGTGTCATACGTCAGAATTCTTCTATTTCCTGCTCCATCACACAAATCATCTGTAAATCCTCACACTGATACACTCGCACGTGATAATCAAAGGGCTCATCAGTCAGACCGACACTGTGATTCTAAAAGTGAGCTGTATACTTTCAAACTCAAGATAACAAAGAGTGTAGACTGTTGATACAGGAATGAGACAATGGACCTAAGTTTATGTCCCTAAAGTGATATTGACTTGTTCTGTTAAATATTGCGTTGTGTAGTTGTTGTTGTTGAGTCTTTTCCTTTTGGAGGGTTTGGAGTGAGTGTGTTTGGGTGCAATCTCCATCAACAGTCAATGGAGACTGTGAGAACTTCTATGACTCTCCATTGTATCAAAGGAAACTGCCTGCTGCTTTTTTCAATGCATCTACAGCTTGCTAATAATGTGCAACGCTTACTTCCAATTTCCACAGTCCATGCACGCCCTGGTTGGTCAGCACTGGGCACTACTCCGCCGTACGCTTCCACTCCAGTCAATGTTGTGCTTGCACATCGAGCGCCGTGGCCCGACTCCAACCACGCTCTTCTCTGTTTCAAATAGGCTGCAAGTTTATTTTCGACGGTAGACGCTGCAGGCATGCGCCAAGCAGGCAGAGCTTCGGGTCAATATGAAATGGAACACAATTTAGCAACAAACATCCTCGACATTTATCAGGGAACTGTGATACCTATTTAAACTGGTTAGAAAGCAAAATGACATGAGGCCTGAGGCCTAAACCATTTATTTAAAAAAAAAAAAAACATATTCCCTGTATGGTATCTACCAAGAAAAAGAAGATCCAACCATACCAAATATGTTTTGTTTAACCATCTTGTGTCAAATTCTGCTTTAACTGGACATTTGATTATGGGCCCTCATGTAGCTTTCTCGGCTTTTGGAGAAAACTTTATCAGCTTCATTTTTCAACACCAGATTGATGCTTGGTTACCATTGATGTTCCATGGTAAATAAATTTTAAAAAAAAAACTTGATTGCAAACTTTAAAATGAATACTCACTAACCTGTAAGTAAAGTGGATGTTGCAGTACTACAAGGTAAAGTGTTCATCATATGGACAGCCTGAGGAAAAAAAGGGTTTTCCAGGATGCTTTATTGATAGATCTCTGTACTTTCTACCAGAGGGACTAAGTTGGATCAGGTTGTATCCAGGAGAGGTCCTGCTTGTTCCCTGACTCTGAATATGTAAATCCTGGAAAAACTTAAAAGCCATGTTAGCGCGCTTTAAAAGTGAATCAATAAGATATGAGGTGCCCTTGCTGTAGTGCTGCATAAGAACTTTAAAAGCAGGAGGAGAAATCTGAACAGTCAACACATGAGGTCTATTTACAGTGCTGCAAATTGGAATCTTTGCCAAAGTGAAATTCTTCTTCATAATATTAGTGGAGCCCCTAAAAGTGGGTCATAGTCTCTGTTTTTGGTGGGTCCAATGATAACAAGAGAGGGTCCTAATGAGCTTGACTCCATGGCAGAAGCAAAATTTATTCCATTTCTGTCCAAGGCTTGAAGAGTTTAAAGAGCCGACACAGTAGGGGATTTTCAAGCAGCCCCCTCCTGTGATTCTTCAAAAACTGCAACCGTCAAATGGCTTGGCCTGGGATTGGATCTACGATCACACAGAGGATAGCCCTGTACGCCACTTAAGAATTCAAGGCAGCTTTATCCTGTTCTCACTGTCCTCAATGCTGTGGGGCTTTAATGATGGGTCAACAAAAAATGGGTCATTGGTTTGTTCGTAATGGCAAACAGCATGACAGATGTGTTTTTCTGACCCGAGCTCTCAGGGTAGACAATCTGCAAGCTTTCAGTTTGGCTCCCAACATGAGCAGAGCAGAGTGCTTACAAGTCTTTAAAGACCTGCTGATGCTAGATTAGCCTTTAATTTGAACCACATTCACAGAAACTAATAACGTATCCTCCAGTATCGACTGTATGTTTTTAACCCAGTTTGAAAAAAAAGTTAAAAAAAACATAATGTCATCATTTGGGAAAAATTGAAACCCATACGCCTATTTTAATCAATTAAAAAAAAAAAAAAAAAAAAAAAAAAACCAGTGTTCTGTGAAGTCTACTCTTGACATGTGACACAAATGTCACTGTTCAAGACAAAACGTTGTTCCTTAAGTGAGCCACCTAGCAGCTCCCCTTACCGCGAGGTGTGTGCATACAAGATTTGAGCTTCTTACAGCCTTATACTTATAGAACTCTTTGTTATAATATTAATAATAGTAATGTAAAAAGTACATTTTCTGACTGCATTTATAGATTCATTTAAGGTCATGGAAACATTTAAATATTGCAGCGCAGTTACCACCAACTCTCATCTTTAGTTAATTTGAGGTCAGCATTACGTTAATGACTTATTTAAATATGTGATATTATAGCATTGTGAGTGTTTGAAATAAAAAACATTGTAAATAGTCTCTATTTATTTCATTGATTAAGAAAATTATGAATTAAATCAGAAAGTTCCTGGTTTGAATCCCCATCACACAGAGTGTGACTCTTGTGCCTCCCAGTCCAAAGACATCCTCCTTAGATTAAACAGTGACTCTAAATTGCCCCTCGGTGGGATTTGAGTGGAGCTGGTTCTTTGTGTCAGCCTTGTTATTGACTGGTGAACAGTTCATGGTGTATTCTGCCTCGCTCAATGACAGCTAGGATTGACTCCAGCCTCTAAACTCGCTTTACAGAAATAAAACCCTACACACACCCCATGACCCTGAATAGAACATGTGGTATACAGTAGATAATGTATGGATGGATAACTGCTCTGTTTGATATTAAAACACAGGCATCACTCTAAAGTCGCCTCGCAGAAATAAAACCCTACACATATAAATCTGTAAACCTTAAATCTGAGGGCCGTCGTGAGTGAAACATGTGAGCAGAGGTGTTATTTATTTCCATTTTTGTAATTCAAGATGTCACTTGTTGCATATTGAGAAATGTTGTTTGCTGTAATATGATGTTTTGGCCATATTTTAGTTCTGTTGTCTATTCTGTCCTCATTTTTCCTTGTTAATCAAAGCACTTTATTTGTGTAATTTATACATTTTTTGTGAAAATTTTGTTGAATGACTTAAAAAATTCAGGACAGAAAAAACAATGTTGTCTGATATAAAAAGAACTGTTTTGATATGAATGCTGGTATAACCAGACGACCATCTGTAATAACATTTTTAGATCGTGTCACTGACCACACTTAGTCTAAATGTCATTTTCTAATAAGCTGGAAATTGCAGAATTAATTTGATTATACATCAACAAGAATGATGGAACTTCTACTTAACCTCTGCAGATTGAAGTGATTTTGTGTTTAACATTTTCATTCAAATTAAAACATGGAAAGGTTGGTTGTCATTACATGTTTTTCCATTAGGTTTGGATAATTGAAAGCGTTTACCTTTCCATGACTGAGGCGATATTGATGCACAGCCCAGAGCCTCGTTCACACACTGTGATTATTGAATGCAGCTCCAGCTGGGCGATGACTTTTAAATGAGCGTTTTACCTCCATTCAGATCCTTTCTCAGAATCATTCAAACCTCAGTGTGCACGCTGACTTCATTGTCACAAAGTGCCGTGTCAGTGACTTAAAGGTGATTTTCCCGCTTGTGTTTGGGTGGAGTTTTATAGATATTGATGTAGTAGTGTGGTGTGAGAAGAAAACAGTATAACTGCCATAATGATGATAGAAACCAGAGCAGCTGACAACATTAAGCTGGTGATAGAGGAGACGAACGGCCTTGGAGGACAATAAGCTGTGTGTGTACATGGACATACCCACAAATAGGTGTGTGTGTGTGTGCGTGTGTGTGTAAATTGCTCTATCTTATGGCCTTCTATCCCCCTTTATTCTCCATGTTGAAGTGCCCAGTCAGCAGGACTTAGTGAGGATCCCTGAGCTCGGATAGTTTGCTCCCCAGACTCACACAATGCCCCAAAAAATGTGCCCCAAAAGGCAAAACATGACAGCTGGATGTCGGTCATATTTCATGTTAATAGTCTTTACTGAAGCATTGTTTTTTTCTTCCACATTTTCAAAGCTTTTCCATCTTTCTTTGAGAGCTATCGTCAAAATAACATCACGCGTCCACTGATTGGCTGTTTCAGGATTTTAGCATTTCTCTTTTTGCCCCTGTGGAAGCAAGACCTAAGGCCTCAGCAAGATGCAAAGGAGAGTTTGTTTGCAAGAATATTACATTTAATATTTATGAATTAAATAAGGGTCTTTACCCTCTTCAGGCTCGTATGTCCTGCGTCCTGTGTTCTGAACATCAGCGTTTTTTCCCAATTGTTTTAAATGAGGATAGAGTGTTTGTGGCCGCCAATAGGGGAGAAAGCAAAGTGCCCGTCTTTTTTTCCAGAGCGCTCGGCCTATTTTGTGCTTTTCATTAATGCGCTGTTGATGTCACCAATGCTCTTATCAAAATGTATGATATTCCTGTATTTCTTGTCTCCTCTACCCACATGAGCTGTACCCATGTCCTCCTCGCTCCTTGTCCAGACTAAGTGGCAGGATTAGTGTCCCCTGTTTGATGCTTATAGTGAAGGGGAGAAAACAATCCTGTATATAAAACAGACAGTAAAAAGCAATCAGGGGTTGGATGTTGGAGGTGTGGAGGCTTCAGAATAGCGGAGGTGTCACCAAACAGAAGTTTGTTTTGGTATTGTGTATCACTTGAGCTGAAGGGCGACATCTACTGGATCAAACTGTCACATATTCTCTTTTTAAAGTTCATCCAAGTGGCTGAAATTAGCTGCTCGTGACATTGACACCTTGGAGGTTCTGATAAAGGTAAAGTCCTAATGTTAAGTTTTGGGACTGAAGCTCTACTTTGATTAACAGATGTGTTACAACATGATCAACAACAACACAAGCCTTCAGCTTTTAATTCTGTTTGAAATAAAGAGACCTCAGGTAGCGAGTTAGCGAGTAGTGAGTTAGTTGGATTTAAAAAGTGAATTCACAACACTTTACAGATGAACCATATGCTAAGTGTCAAGTCTCCCTTTGTTCCTCCCAACTTGAATCTTCTCCCCAAAAGACTGGACTCAAAACAGCTCTGTTTAGGTCTTTTATTTTGAAATGGAGTTGAGGTTTCAGATCAGGGGTTTAGTTAGTACAAAAAAAAAGTACAAACACTTTAACTCTAATTTGGAGATGTTTAAACACATTGTATCTGTATTTTAACATATCATTTGTATTTTATACACATCTTAAAAGGTTTTTTTTCAGCAAATAAATATTCTCTATCTGTTTTTAATACACCTGTGCAAAGTAAAGCAAACCTCTCACTTCATAATAACGTCACTCGTAACAATGATGACGTGCCCATTCAAGCAGTCAAATCATACAATCAGTCAATTAACTTTGGTCCATCTTTACCTCGTGCATCCATGACGGTTTATGAACAGCGCCTCATGAATTGAATTCATCTCACAGTAAAGCACACGCCGCCTCTCTTCCCCTGCTGTCTGTGTGCGCGTCTCTTTAAATGGTGCACCCGGTGCACTCCTGCTGTGAGGAGTGATTCCTTCTGCTTAGGTCGGCTTGTTAGTCTGATTTTAAACTTTATTTATAAACGGACGCTCACTTCTTACCATTTTCTTATTTTAACAAGATAACTTATCTATTAAATGTATCAAACTTCCTTCTTGTTCTGACTCAGTGTTTGCCTCTTTGAAACAGACTTTCTAACCTGCATCGCTCTACATAGTTCTGTCATTTCTTATCTTTCTCCAGTTCGACTTGACAGTAATAGAATATGAACTCCTCATTAGATTATTTTGTGCTTCTTGATTTTCGTCAAATGTTGATTCATTTAGCCTCTGACTGTGTCCGTGTTTCATACGGGCTACATGTGACCCTCAGTGTCCCATCGCCGACCCTGTGGATTGGATTAACTGTTATAAAAAGTTTCCCCTCTCTCTTAGTCACTGGGTGTCTCTTGTTATTAATGAGCTCTTAAATTCTGCGGGAGTCTTTACCTCGAAAACAAGATACTTTTCATGTCCAGTAACACCCGATACAATCACCTGAGCTGAAACCAGTGGGACACACGGCTTAAACAAAGCAGCCGTTCACATCATCAATACTGCTAAAGGCACTTTTAGGAGCTCTAAACATTCAAAACAGCTCCGTTTCAAAGTCCTTTGACCAACTGGGTGTTTGTGCTCATTCAGTGACAGGACATAAATGATGTTTGAGTGATGGGGAGGGATTATGTCACCCTCAATGTGAGCACTAATTGTCCCATACGTGTCCAACAAGGCAAGACACTCGCAAAAAGCATCAGCATCAAAAAGGGGGGGGGGGGGGGGGGGATGAGGATTACACACGAAAGGAGGAGGTTTATAAAAGGAGAGAAAGGAAATCTCAGTGACCTCAGTGTCTGAAACGTTGCGACACTCACACACACTCAGTCACTCAGTAAAGAAAACACATTTAAGCCCCCCTTAAGGCAAGTCCAGTCAAGTTCATCTGGCACTTAACGTGTATCCATTAGTAAACTGATATGTGAAAGGGAATTTGTGCATGATGTGTGTATGTGTGTAAAGGTACATGGGAAACTGCCCTGACACTGGGACTCTCCCCAGCGGTTTCAAACGTATTTTCATAGCTGTGTGTGTGTGTGTGTGTGTGTGTGTGTGTGTGTGTGTGTCTCCGTGTGTGAGACATTCCTTCAAACCACCTCACCATTCAAGCTCATAACGTTGTGTGTGTTTGTGTGTCGGTCTTCATCCTGCAGACGTTCAGAGATCTCTGTCACACCGTCGAGCTTCTTCCCCGGAAAGAAACAAAAGAACAAAAAAAGTCCATCTGTCTTCTGTCTCGTGTTTAGACATGTAATATAAACGGGTTCTTCCTGGTAAACGGGCGTCTACACAACACAGATGTTGATGAAAACTTTAAGTACACACGTGCTGCGTAACAGTGAGCACGAGTGAGCTCTGAGGTTCAGGTCGGGCACTTAGCGGTCAGAGAGAGGGAACTGATTTTGACTAAAGATGTGTGAGGACTGTCCGAGTGGATTTCCTGAGCGTACCGTGTAATGGAGACGCAAGAACACACTCACTTTTTCTTCACTTTCTTTTTCCCCGAGTGCCGCCTGCCAAAACTCTGAGTGTAGAGTCAGCAGGAGAAAAAGTATGGTTTGACTTTTATCGTGTAAGAGGTTTTATTCTGTGCTGGCCTCTGATGAGTTCATGTGAGAAAGTGAAGTCCCTCTCTGTTACAAAACGAGAGTACAGTGAACGCATGAAACACAACAGGCCTGTGAAGATACAAGAGAGTAGAACCGAGGACTCATCAAGGTGAAGAAAACAAATCTGATGAAAAAAAGAAGAGATCATCATAATGACAACACAGACAACAACATGTAGAAACTATACATTAAAAATATCAAGTAAATAATCAACAGTCAAAGTCAAAAGAAATGAAAAAAAAAAACTGAATAAATATATAAAACAGTAAAAAACATGTAATAAATCAAATAATAATAAATAGACATTTAAAATAAACAAAAATCCAATTAAATATATAGAACATAAAAATCAGGAAAAAATTATAAAACAAAAAAAATAAGAAAGAGTAATACAAAATTCATTAAATAGTTTCAATATGACAAAAAAGATGCAACATTAAAAAGTATTTATGTAAATAAAATATACATGTATGGAATCATAATATAATTCAAGTTGATGTACATGTGACTTCGTAATTAATTAATTTAAATAATATAAAGAACTTTGATATAAGTATAGATCAAACAAAAATAAGATTCCTGATTTGACACCATGGCAGCACAAACAGAAGTCCTCGTCAGCTCGTCGTAGAGATCGGTTCACACTGATTCACGTCATGATCAATAACTTGTTTAAAGTCGATCGACGCCCGAGGACAAACTCTGCTTGTTACTGAGAAGTGACACGATCCTAACAGAACCTGTGGACACGCATCAGCAGAGACGTGTGCTGCCACAGGGAGCGCGCCAGAGCTGTTAGTGTTTCACTGCCTTGCTAAAGGGCACCTCGGCAGCACTCAGAACGTAGTCTGGCACCTGTCCAGCTAGTGGAACTCTGGTTCCTAACCCCAGTCTGTACCGACTGAGCTACTGCCTCAGTGTTTGGGCATTACATCTTCATCAGGTATTTTACCTTTAAACTTCTGAACAATAAACAGTGAAGAGTTTCGCTGAACATGCTCTGATTATTAGGAATAGCAGCTGAAGATGTCGGATGAAATAAGCAGCATGT